>NC_133325.1:52011157-52311157 GCF_042186555.1 Aquarana catesbeiana
AAAAAAACAAAAAAAACAACAAAACAAAAAGGCTGTTTGCGAAAAGCCAAAAAGCCAAAAATATTTTTTTGTGGATTATGTATAAATATTTAAATATAATTATATTTTTCAAAATTATTAAGATATCATTATATTTTTGTCTATGAACATTTTATACTAAATGCATAACTGAATGCATAACAACGATTAATAAAAACATCTCCTTATAGGAATTAAATAAATGTGTGGTTTGTTATTTCAATGCTCAGTATCAGTTTGGTTATAATTGTCAAAAAGTTGTTTACAGTGGCAATGGAGCTTATTTAGACATTGAAAATGAAAATACAGTTGGCACTACAACTGCTCGACCATAACCTAGGAGAAAGCCCAAAAGAAAGGCAAGCAATAAATATAATTTAAGATTTCATCAATATTTTTTTTATTGTAAAAAATTAAATATCCTGGCCCATTGTAATGGCCCCCCTACCCATAAAATAATTAACATATTGCTGTCTAACTTGACGGGCACTTTGGGGGGCCAAGCCAGTACGGACAGTATCCAGGCCCGTAAGGTTGTCATCTATAAGTCCGGCCTCAGGCCCAACTGTTCCTATATAATTCAGAGAATGTTTGTTTAAAAAGTTGTGCAGAATGCAGCACGATAAAATGATAAAATGAAGTTTGTATTCCGCCAAATTAATGGCTGTTTGAAACAGGCGGAACCGGCTGGCCAGAATTCCAAACGCATTCTCAACCACTCTTCTAGCTCTGGCCAGCCGGAAATTAAAAACCCTCCTCTCCGGGGTGAGGGTTCTTTGGGGGAATGGCCTCATGAGGTGCTTGCTCAGAGCGAAGGCTTCATCGGCAATGAAGACAAAGGGGAGTTCTTCCACATTATCCGCATCAGGTGGCAATCCCAGGCCACCACTCTGGAGACGCTGGCAGAACTCCGTCTGGGCAAATACTCCTCCATCTGACATCCGGCCATTCTTCCCCACGTCCACATATAAAAATTCATAGTGTGCCGACACCACCGCCATTAAAACAATACTGTGGAACCCTTTATAATTAAAATAGTATGACCCCGAATGGGGTGGTGGCACGATGTGGACATGTTTCCCATCTATAGCCCCTCCACAATTGGGAAAGTCCCAACGGGTGGCAAAATGGGATGCCACAGTCTGCCATTCCTGTGGCGTTGAAGGAAACTGGGGAATCAAACAAGAAAACCAAAATCAATTAATTTGGAAGCTAACATTGCAAGAAAATTATACAATTAAAAACATTATTCCCCAGCATCAGTATAACATTAAATAATTTAATTCTTCTGGAATAACTAATATGGAAAGGCACACTTATCAGATTGCTCACCCCCTCTGATGGAACATTGATTACATTTTAGGGGGGTGGGAAATCCCTAAAAAAGATTACTTTTAGGACACGCAGGAATTTAGCGACTAAAAAGGCTACAAGACTGCAGTTGTCGCACTCTGCAGGTGCAGTTGCTAACCAGCTTACAGTAAATGAGGTAATGTAAAAAGGCATTCATGTTGCAAGGAGTACACAATCACATGCAAGGGCAATTAATGAAAACACTTTGAGGCTTGCATATGATTTGATGATGGAAATCAGCAGAGCTTCTGCTCATTTACTAAAGCACTGGAACAAATGCACTTGTAGAGTGCACATGCATTTTGCAAAGTGCAACATAGATTTGCTTTAGACAAATCAACACCACAGAACATTCAAGCAAATTTTTACGAGGGTGGGGGTGGGGGGGTTTGGGAAATCTAGCTAATTGCTAATTATCAGCACACTAAATACACTCAAACAAAATACATTCAAAATGAGTAGACTAGGTGGATATGTTCCCATCATTGCATGCTGGGGAGGTTATTGAAAGAAAATATACATGCATGACAAAAAAAAACAGGAAAAAAATCCAGCATGTGTGAGGTTAAAAAGGGGACATTCACACTATATTGCAATGATGGTAAGTAGTGTTTGAAGCAAGAAATACATTACATTATCAAAGATTACATAAAAGAACATGTGATGCTAATAAAAGAAAAATATCTTACCTTAATATAGTCCTTCTGCAGGACCTGGATGATGGCAGAACAGGTCTCTGGGATAATGATCCCCAGAGCCTGGGGGGAGATGCCTGTCGAGAACTTGAGGTCCTGCAGGCTTCTCCCTGTGGCCAAATACCGCAAGGTAGCGACCAGCCTCTGCTCCGGAGTGATGGCTTGCCTCATGCAGGTATCCTGCCTGCTGATATAGGGGGTCAGCAAAGCCAACAAACGGTCAAAAACGGGGTCCGTCATCCGGAGAAAGTTCCTGAAATCCTCAGGATTATTCTCACGGATCTCACGGAGCAATGGCATGTGACAGAACTGGTCACGCTGGAGCAACCAATTCTTGGTCCATGAACTCCTCCTCGCCCTGTTCATGGACTGGTCTTGGTCTGAAGAATAAACTACAGCACCAAACACATACAATGCACGAGCTCGACGACGAGTACGTACAGGTAACATGGTTTCAAAACGGTCGGCTGGTCAGAACGCACTAAACAGAACGCACTGAAGAACAGCAAGGCCTGTGAAGAGCGACCTGAAAATCAGGAACGAGCGGCCAATAAAACAAAGATTTCTCAATGCCAACTGACCAAACGCACTGAAAAGCAGATACAAACCTCACAAGCACAGACTGAACAACAGTTAAAACGAACTGAAAAATACGAGTCTCACAAGCGCGAATCGTCTCTCACCAAACTTCTACTAACACGAGATAAACACGAGATTAGCAGAAGGAGCCCAAAGGGTGTCGTACGGGCTATTGAACTTCCGTTTTATAGTCTCGTCGGACTTGGTGTACGTCACCGCGTACTAGGCTGTCGTACTTTTGTGTGGTCGTGTGTAGGCAAGTCCGTTCGTTAGAAAGTCTGCCGCAAGTCCGCCGAAGGTACGCCGGAAGTATGTCGGACAGGCTGTCGGACTTTTGTAGCTGAAAAGTCCGACCGTGTGTACGCGGCATAACAGGTTTTCTTCTAAAATTGCTCTGTATTTGGCTCCATCCATCTTCCCATCAACTCTGACCAGCTTCCCTGTCCCTTCTGAAGAAAATCATCCCCACAACATGATGCTGCCACCACCATGTTTCACGGTGGGGATGGTGTGTTCAGGGTGATGTGCAGTGTTTTCCACCACACATAGCGTTTTGCTTTTAGGTCAAAAAGTTCAATTTTGGTCTCATCTGACCAGAGCACTTTCTTCCACATGTTTGCCAAGTCCCCCACATGGCTTCTCGCAAACTGAAAATGGGACTTCTTATGGATTTCTTTCAACAATGGCTTTCTTCTTGCCACTCTTCTATAAAACCCAGATTTGTGGAGTGTACAACTAATAATCCTAATTTGTCCTGTGTACAAAATCTCCCACCTGAGCTGTGGATCTCTCCTCCAGAGTTACCATGGGCCTCTTGGCTGCTTCTCTGATTAATGCTCTCCTTGCCCGCGGCCTGTCAGTTTAGGTGGACAGCCATGTCTTGGTAGGTTTCCAGTTGTGCCATACTCTTTCCATTTTCGGTTGATGGATTGAACAGTGCTCTGTGAGATGTTCAAAGCTTGGGATATTTGTTTATAACCTAACCCTGCTTTAACCTTCTCTCCAACTTTATCCCTGACCTGTCTGGTGTGTTCCTTGGCCTTCATGATGCTGTTTGTTCACTAAGGTTATCTAACAAACCTCTGATGGCTTCACAGAACAGCTGTATTTATACTGAGAGTACCTTCCACACAGGTGGACTCTATTTACTAAATAGGTGACTCCTGAAGGCAATTGGTTCCACTAGATTTTAGTTAGGAGTATCAAAGTAAAGGGGACTGAATACAAATGCACAGCACACTTTTCACATATTTATTTGTAAACAACTTTGAAAACCATTTACCATTTTCCTTCCACTTTGTGTTGGTCTGTCACATAAAAACCCAATAAAATACATCTACGTTTTTGGTTGTAACATGACAAAATTTCAAGGGGTATGAATACTTTTTTCTAGGCACTGTATATTGATTGGTTTGTGTAAAAGTTATAGCGTCTACAAACTATGGGATATATACTGGAATTTTTATTTATTTATTTATTTTTAGCCCATTTTCGTTGTTCCAAACAAATGGAAATGAGAGGGGAAATGAGAGGTCCAGGAGCTCATGGAGGATGTTACAGGTAGGCAGAATTACAGGAAGAAACAATTTTGTGAAAAATAGATTACAGAGCCATTAAGTAGTGGGTGTGTATGGAATATTTTTGGAGAATAATGATACTGTTTAGTGTCACTTTGAACCTACTGGCATCCACCTGTTATTGAAATATTAATCTAATATTAGTTATGGGTTGTAAGACTCATTGACCCAATTTTTTTTCCAGAAAACAATATGTTTTTCTAACTGTCAGAGCACCTGCAGAGTCATTTATAATCCTGCTGATTTATTGCAGTGATAAATGGATGTAACATGAGGTTTTAGTGCTTCAAAATACCATAAAGAGTTACATCATTATATCGTCTTTGTTATTGGAGGTCACATGACTTTCTTGCTTTTTTTTTTTTTAATTTCTTTTTTAGTTTTTGTTTGGAAACTTTCTATACAAAAATGTAACATATAATATTTTAATTTTTCATTTGGTTTCATAAACTTCTCAGCATTTCCTGTTTTTTTTCCAATACGCAATAGCAATGATCAAAATTCCTCAATGAATATCAACCAACTAGATTTCATCATTCATTACTCTTTATTGGTCAGAACAATGAAAACTGATTAATAATTGGCTAATGTGACCCTCCACGCCATCTTTTCTGCAAGTGGAAGTCAACAGCTAACCTCTGTGTCCACTGTCAACCCAACTTTCTCCTAACTTTGTTCCTTCTCCAATTTCTGTTGTCATCACTTCACCGCGGCAGTCTTCAGAAACTCATCAGGAAATCACCGATGCATAGCCAATGGCTACCCACTGCCGCCAGTCAGTCACCCCCAAAGAGAACCTTCTTACCTCGCTGCAGCCCAGAAGAATGAGAATTCAGGACCCAGTGCCTCATGTTGCATCATCATCCCACTGTTTTCCTCCTCAGGACCAGTGAAGAAACACCAATGGACAGTGGCATTGACCCCCAAAGAAGGTCCCTTCCACTGTGCAGCCCAAATGAATGAACATTTGGGTCCTACTGCCTCGCGTGGGGTTCACATTCTACTGTTGGAGTCTTCAGGAACCTGTGAATAAACCACTGATGGACAATGAATGGGAAGTGTCCACCAGGCAGTGGCATCTACCTCCGAATAAGCAACCTTCCACTTAGCAACCCAGAGGAGTGAAATTTTGGGACCTGTCATTCTAGTGGCATCATACCTCCAATTGTTGGAGCTTTCAGGAACCAGTGAAGAAATGTCATTGGACAGCCAATGGGAAGTGTTCACCAGGCAGCAGCACTGACCCCCACAGAGGGACCCTCCCACTTTGCGGCCCAGAAGAAAGAAAATTAGTAGTAGCAGATTGGGTATTCGTCTTTTTTTTTAATCACTGGGGTGATTAGCTAGAGGGGATAAGGTCTTAATGGGGGTGGGTCCCTGTTTAGGGGTAAGCTTTAGAAGTGACCAGTGGCGGCTGGTGCTAGACCAGCCGCCACTAACTCCGGCTCTAATCATGTGGCTTGAAAAAAAAAGAAAAACTCAAAGAAACCTATGAGTCCGGCGCCCTGCATGCATCCTCACATTCAAACTAGGGGGGCACTCCTGCGCCTCCTTATGGACAGGCTGCTCCAGGAAGTGACCATTTGTACACTGCCTCCAGGGATACCAATATTTGGATCCTTCAAGGGGTGCAACCTATGAGTTCAGCTTTAAACCTTTTCAAAGAGAAGGTTTTAAAACAACCCTGTCAAGTTAAAAAAAAATTCCATATCATAGAAACTGGAACTGGAGAGAGTCCAGAGAAGGGCATCAAAACTGATAAGGGGACTGAAGGCCTCAGTTATGAGGAATGACTGAAACTATCACAGTGATTGTAAAGTCTGTTTTTTTTTTTTTTTTTAATAACAAACATGTTATGCCCCGTACACACGGTCGGACTTTGTTCGGACATTCCGACAACAAAATCCTAGGATTTTTTCCGACGGATGTTGGCTCAAACTTGTTTTGCTTACACACGGTCGCACAAAGTTGTCGGAATTTCCGATCGACAACCACGCGGTCACGTACACCATGTACGACGAGACTAGAAAAGGCCGGTTCAGAACCAAGCACGGCACCCTTTGGGCTCCTTTTGCTAATCTCGTGTTAGTAAAAGTTTGGTGAGAGACGATTCGCGCTTTTTCAGACTCGTGGCTTTCAGATCGTTTTCTGCTGTTCAGTTTGTGCTTGTGGGTTTGTATCTGCTCTTCAGTGCGTGCAGTCAGTTCGTATCAGAGTTTTCTGTGTGATCTTGCCTGCTCGTTACTGTTTTTCAGGTCGCTCTTCACAGGCCTTGCTGTTCTTCAGTGCGTTCTGTTACTTCGTTCTGAGCAGCCGACCGTTTTCTAGCCATGTTTCGTATGCGTACTCCTCGTAGAGTTTGTGCTGTGCGGGGGCTTGGTGTTGGGGTCCTGACCTTGACACAAGTCCAGTCCATGAACAGGGTGGGGAGGAGTTCATGGACCAAGAATTGGTTGCTCCAGCGTGACCAGTTCTCTCATATGCCTTTGCTCCGTGAGATCCGGGAGAATAATCCTGATGATTTCAGGAACTTTCTCAGGATGACGGACCCCGTGTTTCACCGTTTGTTGGCTTTGCTGACCCCTTATATTAGCAGGCAGGATACCTGCATGAGGCAAGCCATCAATCCGGAGCAGAGGTTGGTCGCTACCCTGCGGTATTTGGCCACAGGGAGAAGTCTGCAGGACCTCAAGTTCTCGACAGGCATCTCCCCCCAGGCTCTTCTTTGTGGACATTTACTGCTTGTGTTTGTTTTAGCTGACCCTGACAGAAATGTGTGGAGTGCAGAAAATGTCGTGATTGTGTAACCTTATACAAAGCACTGTTGGCTGTTATTTACTAAATGCAAAGACACTTTTCACTACAAGTGCACTTGCAACTGCACTGAAACTGCACTTGTAGTGCAAAGTGGATTTCCCCTTAGGAAATAACCCCCATTTTCTCATAAAACAACAATTACATCACCCCAAAAGTGTTGTAGCGTGAGACAATAATCCACACATTCTTGATGAACAATCTTTTTAATACCTGCACAATCACATGTGCATTTACCAAAGGTTTTTCTGACAAACCGACATGTTTGTTGTATAACAATTTTTGTGGTGTCATTATCCAAAATCAAAATGTCCATTTTATAGAAAACAGGCCTATGTAAAACCCACAAGAAAGACACAAATCTTTTGATCTTACAAAGTTCACATTTGGTAGAACTTGAAGGCAATATCAGACATGAGTATTTAGGAACTGTGTTTGATATTGCGTTCAGATGGGGGGAAATCACCCCTGGAAAAGCCAAATTTGGAAGATGCACACAAATTTCACAATGTCAACATGTGCTATCTGCCATCAGGGGGGATCAAGGGACGTGTTTTGGGGGAGAAAGCCCTTCCTCACCGCTACTTTAATATTGAGGAAGGGGTTGCACCCCCAAAACGCGTCCATTGATCTCCCGTGATGGCAGATAGCACATGTTGACACACTGTGTGCATCCTCCAAATTTGGCTTTGGGAAAAATCACAAAAACATTTCGCACATTGTAGCAGACAAAAGAAGAAAGTGATTTGGAGGGGTTTTAAACTCGCCCCAAAACATCAATGATGTTTTTATATTTTGGAATAACATCATTGATGTTTTGCTTGATGTTTTCCAATTGTAAATTACACCCCATGATCTCCCCGATCAGGATCTGGGCACTTTCGGATGTGAAAGGATCTTCATCCACAACCTCACGATCACCTAAAAAGAGAGGAATCCCAAAATAAATTAGGTTTAAAAAAAAATGCCACAATCCATCTCTTATCTGAGCCTGTGGTCGCAGACACTCACCTGTTGTGGTGACTACTTCCACCACGTCTTCTTCCTCCTGCTCAGCTTGTGTTGGGTGGATTTCCCCTTCTTCCAGAGGGGGGGGGCTCTGGTCTCCTCGGATGAGGGGTGTCCTCCGAGTCTTTTCTCCCCTATGTAAAACAAAAATGGTATAATTAGCACACAGATATTTAATGTCAGAACTATAAAGATGAAACATTGCTTGGAAGTGGGGTACAATTGTCTATTTTAGCAGAGTTCCAAGATGTAGCTTTTTTAGTGCCCTTTGTCAAGCTGCACTACTTTACCTGTTTGGTAAAAGCTTCACAGATGTAGCCCCCCCTATAGTATACACCGGAGCACCTGTGTGGCCCCCCTAATAAAAATAGTGTTCTTGTGTCCCACACTAGTGCTCCAGTGTCCAGATGTGAAAACAGCTGCTGAGTGTCCTCTCCTTACACACAATCTAGTTTGCATTTCATTCTAGTAACAAAGCCATCTACACAACCCAATTCTTTGAAGACAAGTATAGGGCGTCAAAATGGTGGCCAAATGCATATGGCCTAAACAATGGTATTTTATCGTCCGAAATAACAATGTGTGATCCGAACGAATAATGTGCCCATGAACATGAAAGTTGCCATTTTAAACTGTACAACAGTTCCTAAAAACACATGGAGCAGCACGAACATAATAAACATAAAGAATAGGAACACAGCACAACTACTTACTTTTTTGCAGCAATCTCCGGATCTTTCTGTACTGCTCATGTTCTCGTAATTTCAGGTCCGACCACCGCTTCCTGAGCTGATCTTTCGATCGTCGTACCCCGAATTTCCGGTGCAGACTCCTGACCACTTTCGCCATGATCTTGGCCTTTCTGACATTGGGGTTGGGGTAAGGCCCATACTTTCCATCATAGTCGGCCTTCTTCAGGATGTCCACCATCTCCAACATCTCCCCAAAGGACATATTTGAGTCCTTTAATCTCCTTCTGGATCGGGACGTTTCAGGCTCCAGCCTTTCCTCCTCCTCCTCCTCGTTGCTACAATTAGCACGATCCTGCTGTCTATCCGCCATGTGCTCTTCCCCCACTGCGCCGAACGAAAAGGGGCGGGGAATAGACTAGAAAGAACGTCAGGAGCGGGCGGAGTTATACGCATGCGCAGTGTATATAAATCGTAACGCGCGCGTCTTACGTACGATCTGTGAGCGGAGGAAGGAGCATCGGAGACGCCGATCGTGCTAACGAAGGTAGGATCTAAACTTGGGCCTATACTGCTTCGAAATTGAAGCCTATATTGTAACAAGATTAGGGGAGTTTGGTCTGACATTAGGCTTTGTCTTGTGTTGTGTCTTACAGAGAAAATGGATGGGTTCAACGACCACAATTTCCTGCCCCTGTTCATAGACAAGTACAGGGAGCTGCCCTGTCTGTGGCAAGTGAGACACCCCCACTATAATCACAAACAGAAGAGGCAGGCAGCGCTGGAGAAACTGCTGGAGTTGGTGAAGCCGGTGGTCCCCACAGCAACCATCCCTTATTTGAAAGCTAAAATTGGTGGCCTGAGGAGCATTTATCTTAGGGAGCGCAAGAAGGTCACAGATTCCCAGAGGTCCGGAGCTGCAGCAGATGACGTTTATGTCCCCAGGCTGTGGTACTATGAGAGACTGCGATTTCTGTCAGACCACACTGAAGTCAGGGAATCCCTCTCCACTCTTCCTTCCACCCCAGATGAGGCTTCCGATGTCCAACCTGGGCCTTCCAGCCAGGAAGAAGTGGAGGAGCCCAGCTGGAGTCAGGTATAGCATTCTTCAACAGATTTCTGGGCAATAAAGAAATTATGTTTACTAGATGTTATTATTGATCACTAATTGCTGATTGAAAGTGTTTTACATATCAATAGACAGTAGTGGGCACCCAAAATTGGGAAAAGAATGAAAACTGCTGGGCTCAGAAGGATAGTCTGTTATATTTGTTAACATTCAATTTGCAGCAGTCAGGAGGTGAAAATTGTGTGTGATTGATGAATAAAAAACTAAAACTATGTCCCTTTTTCATACACAGGAAGACCTCAGCCAGGAGGAGGCTGTGGAATGTGGCAGTCAGGAGGAGGCGGGGATTATTAGTGTCAGTCAGGAGGAGGCGGGGATTAGTGGCAGCCAGGAGGAGGCGGGGCTAAGTAGCAGCCAAGAGAAGCCTGGGACAAGTCGCAGCCTGACTGAGTCTCAGGTCCCTCCCCTCCACCTGCCATATAAACGAGCCAGGAAGGCCACTCCGAGTCCCATGCAGGATTCAGCGTACAGGCTGATCCAGGAGGCTTCTGCGTCCCTCAGAGCCTTCCCCAGTCCTGAAGAGGCCTTTGCCTGCATGGCTGCCACAAAATTGCAGGGCATGCAGGAGGGTCAACGCAAGATCTCTGAGGACCTGATTTATAAAGTCCTTCGTGAGGGGGAGAGTGGGGAACTGACACACAAGACAGATGTCATTGAGAGGGACGATCCTCCTCCTCCTCCTCCTCCTGCTGCCACAACTCCACCACCACAGCCAAAGCCTGGAAGGAAGCGTGGAAGGAAGACCAAAGAGTGATGACCCTGGGTTCAGTCTGGTCTGACAGAAGATGCAGTCTCTCGTATGACCACAGCCTGGGGACACAGATGTCATCTGCTGCTTTCCGGATCTCTGGGACTTCTGGACCAGACTGCCCTCCCTTAGATATGGACTCCTCAGGCCACCAATTTTGCTTTTAAAGAATTGATGTCTGCCCTGGGGGTCCCAGGCTTCACCCACTTCTGCAGTTTCTCCAGCGTTGCCTCCCTCTTTGTTTAGTTGTGAGCCCTTACTAAAATTTTTTTGGGTAAATTCTACTCTCCTGTGTGTGTTTTCATCCAAAAAGGACAGTTTGTTGGTGACGATTCAGGTACATTTCTAAAGTACAATGTGAAATCAACAAGGGACAACAACACCAAACAATCTCCTACAGATTAAATAGAACAACATATTAGTGGTGTTGTGTGAACTTGTCATCAAAAACACACACAAACATTTTCGGGAATACAAATCAAAATCACCAAAAAATAAAAAAATAAAAAAGAGAAACACAAAAAAAGAATCTACATTAAAGTCCAAAAAAAAATAAAATTTTGTTGTCAGATGTGAGAAATCAAAATATATTGAGGAAATCCCGATAAATAGTAACGAAATAAGTTTGTGAGAAGTGTGTGAATACGAGCAGCAAAACTACTTAATTCTTGTCACATTATAAAGAAGAAGAGAGTGCGCTGTATTAAACCATTTTGAACATTGCAGCGTGACGAAAGTGCTGTATCCATTCCGAACGCTACGTTTGCCAGAACGAGCTGTCCCGTGTCGGAATTTCTTCTGAGCATGCGTGGCACTTTGTGCGTCGGAACAGGCCACACACGATCGGAATTGACGCGATTGGATTTTGTTGTCGGAAAATTTTATCTCCTGCTGTCCAACTTTGTGTGTTGGAAAATCCGATGGAAAATGTCCGATGGCGCCCACACACGGTCGGAATTTCCGACAACACGCTCCGATCGGACATTGTCCATCGGAAAATCCGACCGTGTGTACGGGGCAATATACTTATATAGAATGCATAGAATACATTAAGATAAAAAAAAACTTTCTGCTTTTACAACCACTTAAAATGTATTCTTCCTGGAGAAGAGAGGAGATATGATTGCAATGTACAAATATCTAAATGGTGATCCAAACATAGGGAAAAGACTAATCAATCAGTCTCAGGTCACTTAAGAAGACACAGGGCCATTCACTGAAGTTGGACAAGAGATGGTTTAATCACAAACTGTGTAGTGGATTCTTTAAGGTTAGAGCAACAAGGATGTGGAACTTCACAACTGTTGATGTCAGCCAAGAGTGTCAATAAGTTCAAAAAGCTCTTAGATGGGCATCTTAGTGAATGCAGTATACAGGGAAATGGTAATTGGTAGAGACATAATACATACACACTCATATACCCACACAGGTTTAACTGGAGGGACTGAAGTCTTTATTCAACCTTACCAACTAGGTTCCTGTAATAGAAGAGCTTTTATGGTCACCTCTCTGGCAGTCCACATCTTCTATCTCCGTTCCAACAGCGCAGCCGGCGTAAAACTTTTTGGCATTCAACACTTTTAGTAGTCAGATGCCTTTGTCCCCCACCCCCATGAGCTGTAGGTCCATCCTCTGACCTTTAGAGGTTACTGCTGCGTCTTGTAGTGACATAGAGGTTGGAGGGTAAAACAACAATGCATGGCTGAGGACTCAGTGCAAAATGGCAAAGAGACTATTAGAGACTGTGCTGCGGGAATAGAGGGAAGGTTGGAGATATTGGCCACCACAGAGGTCTTCTATTGCAGGGAACTTTATGTGGATTTTTTTCTAAGCCTGAACAGGGTCACTTTTTTGTGCAGCTCAGCAAGGGGTGAAAGTCACAGCCATTTCTGTACCGATAAAGGTTTCTGATAGGGAACAGAGACTCAAAATAGAACAAGCTTGCTGTTATTTTTACATTGTCCATGCCAGGTGTCTGACTGCTGAGCCGCAGAAATCTAGCCAGAAATCTTTTATAATAACCACACATACAAGCATTCAATTTGCCACGCACAAATTTTCTGCTTTGCTCAGCTTAACGTAGACGTAAACCCTAGTTGGGTGACATTTATTAAAATAAATACCGCTTTAACTTTTTTTCATAGTTTGTTACAATTATTTTAATTTCCTGCATCACTTTAGAGCCACTTCCTGTCTGCATGCCCTCCAATGATAGCTGCATGGCATATCCATACCTCCCAACATTTGAACTTCAAAATGAGGGACACTTGTTGGAGGAAGTGATCTGCGGCACACAGCACGCTACGGCAAAATGTGGGTGTTGCCAAACTCTTAACAGTGGGAGGGGTTTAAGGAGTGTGGTTAAACAAAACCTGGGCTACCTTGTACCTGTACATATAAAAACAATAACACACCACATAGGCTTTACTGTTTGATCCCATCAATCCACTGGACATCTGTTGGAGATGTAGTCTCGCCACAGGAGACATTTTACACATCTTCTGGAAGTGTGACACCCTAAAGTTGCTTTGGGCAGAGGTTTGATGGCATATCTCAAAAGCTTACTTTACAATCCCTACTGATCCAGTTTTCTTTTAATTACACTATAAGAATGAACAAAGGAAAACTTATAAGCATTCAGTCATGCCACATTTGATCACTGCAGCCAGAAGTTGTATTCTAGAAATGTTTAAAGAACAACATGCACTCACCATTTCTATGTGGTTTGCCAACGTAAATTACATTAATTGAATAGAGGATTTAAAGCGGAGCTTCATCCTAAATGGCATCCACTCCTGAAGTGAAGCAAAATTCATGAAACTCCTTGCGTTATTAGGTGCATTTTTGTTTCGTTTGTGTGGAACATGTATATGGAAAAACTATATCAGTTTGATGTACACTTTATACAGAGAGTCCCGGAGCCAAGGAAAGGAGAGAAATGGGCGCAGGGACAGCATGACATTGCTGGACGGCACAGTTGCCATTTTAAGAGCAGTGTTTCCCCTTTTAGAAAGTGGAGAGGGCTGGGTGAGGGCGGCGCTCAGAGCTGGAGAGAGGAAGGGAGAGGGGGAAGTGACGTCAATCGTACAGCAGAGGAGGAAGCGATTCCCACCCACCCGCCCTGAGTTGGTTAGAAAGGGGGTAAAGGACAGGTCAGGATGACCGGCAGTGTTGGGTCGATGGAAAAGGAGAAGATAGAGGTTACATGTATGGAACATATTGTACCCATCCATGGGATGGGGGTTGTTTCTGGTTCCCATCCATGGGATGGGGGTTGTTTTTGGTACCCATCCATGAAAGGATGGGGGTTGTTTCTGGTACCCATCCATGAAAGGATGGGGGTTGTTTTTGGTACCCATCCATGGGATGGGGTTTTTTTATGGTACTTTCAGGTTACGAGGTGTTAACCTGGAAGGGTTAAAAAGGGTAGGTCACTGCGAAGGTTGGGTACCGCCTCCGAGTCAGGGGTTTCCAAATGGAGGCCTAAAGTTTAAAAGAAGTTGTTTGCAGTGACCAATCTATGTTGTTTCCCTCTATGACACTAAAAAAGTATATATTAAAGTTTAACGGTTATTTATGAAGATGTTATTTAATTAATGTTGTAATTGGTTTAATAAAAAGGCCGTCAAGGCCATTTACTCCAAAACCTTGTCAAGTCATTTGTAAAGGGTTTGGAGGGGGGGGGGGGGGGGAGTTTTTGGGGACAAAATGTGTATCAGGAGGCTTAAGTCCTACATATGTCATGATGTATGCTATTCATAATGAACCAGCTTGGTATTTTAAATAATTCTCACATAAATGTATAAGATTCTTATTCATTGTTTATTAAATTAGTATTTTATTACAGTACCAATATGTTATGCCTCATCTAAAGTCCCTTTGGCAAATGTTTTGTCTTATGCATGAGTTGTACCAGGATGAACGCATAGCATTATAGGCATCAGATCACAATTACATTTTTGTATGGAAGTTCCTCTTTTAAACCCCCCCACCCTAAAATTATTACTTTATTTTTTGGGGGGTATCGGGTACCTAGTTTTTGCAAGTGATTCCCCTGGAAGTTCTTTCCCCCCCCCCCCGGCCTGCAACCTCTTGGGACAGGTCACAGGTCCCTGGAGGCTGCGGGACCATTCACAAGGCGCAGCATGACTTGCTCATTCGCAATGAGTAGCTGGCTATGAATTCGCAAGGCATCACAGTTGGCTTCCCACAGTAAACATGCTGGCATCAGGGACCCCGAAGACTGGCGATGAACCCGAAGAAGAAAAATACCGAAGACTGGTGAAGAACCTGAAGAATACCGAAGAAGGTATGTACCTGTTATTGTATACTGTATATGTGTGTAGCAGCCTCCTAAATATGTTATAAGGAAATCCAGGTAAATTTAGCTCTTTTTTACTGCACTGTAATCAGGAGAGGAGCTTAAGAGGGAGTCCACCCAAACCGCAAAAAAAAAAATTAAAAGCCAGCAGCTACAAATACTGCAGCTGCTGACTTTTAATAAATGGCCACTTACCTGTCCCAGGGTCCAGGGATGTCGGCAGGGGACGCCGAGAACCCGCTCGGTTCTTGGCAGCTGCCGCCGTCATCCTAGGTGAGGGAATCAGGAAGTGAAGCGTTGCGGCTTCACTTCCCAGTTCCCCACTGCGCATGCGCGATTCGTGATGCGCATCGTAAGTGGTCCCCCGCTCTCTCCTGGGAGCTGTGTGTTTCCCAGGAGACAGCGCAGAGGGACAAGAAGAGGCATAGACTCCCATGGGAGTCTATGCCGTAAGTGGGTGCAAATACCTGTCTTAGACAGGTATCTGCACCCCCCTCCCCCCTGAAAGGTGCCAAATGTGACACCGGAGGGGGGGAGGGTTCCGAAAAGCGGAAGTTCCACTTTTGGGTGGAACTCCGCTTTATGATTGCTTTGGGCTGTTTTGGACTCTGCAGGCTGCAGGTTTGATTGCTTCCCTGTGTTTTCTAGAGGATTCTGGATTATAGTGGGTTGGGAGAGTCAAATAAACAGCCTGAATTTGTATGTGGTCCCAGCCAGTCCCTGGGGGAGGGTACCCAGGAGGTGGCTGGAGAGTGAATATATACTCTGGGGCTTGAGGCAACCATGTTCTTGTCCAGGAGGAGAAGTTCCAAGCCTGAAGGGCTGCTGCACTTCTGGGAAGCTCAGCTGAAAATTCTACCTGTGCTCATCGAGGTCTCAGCTGTGGCAGAGCTGGGGAGCCTGTTTCTGCTAAAAATGACTGAAGCTAAGTGAGGGATTTGACTGAGGATTCAGTCTGGAAGGTCCACCGAGGAATTGTCTGTCTGGTATTGGAGGGAAGCAACCAAGTACCCAGGAACATTGTAAGTACAGACCTGAGTGTGGGGATCCTATTGCTACTGCTATTTCTGGCATCTCAATACTGGTACTTGCCTAACTTAGTACTTAGTAAGCATGTAAGGGTAGAGGGTGACATTTCCTCCGTGTTTCCCTCCTTGTTGGGTGCCAAGCAAGGGTCACATGAGAGGCCTACCCTGGGGTGGATTCTTCTTGGCTATGCTAGGTACTTTGGATAGGGTCACTGTCTTACACATGAGGTACCTTTATTTGAGCCATGCTTGCGACCCGGACAGATGACTTAACATGTACAAAACTCTAGAAAACTCTCTTGATGTAATGTACTTCACCACGGTTACTTGTGCATTTAAGAAGGACACGCAGAGCCTTTGTCCTCTCCACTTGTGAAGCCTATCACCGCTACCTCACTTCCAGTAACGATATGGGGTCCCACCGTGCACCTAGCATGGACTCCATGATTGTACTTCACTTCATTTAACTCTTTCTCTTCCATACCTCTGTACAAGATGAGATCCTCAGTGGTGCAGATTTGCTTCCGTTGCTAGGATTGCAGCCGAAGGAGCGCCGACAACATCTCACCTGCCACATGTACATGCTTAACAAGAAACCTTTGTTACCCTTGGTAAACACTGTATCTTTACACTATATGAACTGCTTGTACTGATGTCTTCATATCCCAATGTATTTAAGTGACCCGAGTTGTAGACTATATGTGCCGCTTATGTGCCGCTTACTTGCATTACACCTCTTGAGTAACTTCAGACCAGGCAAAGTTTCAAACATTTTAATTTAACATGATGACAACGACAATTGACAGTCCAAGATGAAGTGCAAACATTCCCAAACATCCCTAGTCTACAGGCTTGTAGCTGCCCCAGCATATCTTGTTCAGCAAAAATCCAATATTGGTTGAGTCCATCTCGGTAACTTAGCTCCGACTTCAGCAGGGCACAGGCCATCCAGACTCCGGTAACGGCACCAGACAAAGCATCCCTCTACATGGGAGTGTGTAAGTTCCCTCCTTTCTCCCCCCCAGGATCCGGGTCCTCGTCCCTTTTATACTGTAGCACGGAGGACCGAAGGATCGGGCCCCAGAAAAAAAAAAAAACGGCCAAGAAAAACCCAGGAGTACATTTAACCCCTAACTTCCCACTGGGGCAGCAGTAACCCACCTGCCTACAGGCATAATGTCAGCTTCAAAAAAGTATTAAAAAAAAAACATTATTCAGCAGTATGAAAGATAAAGGCACCAATACTCACCTCCTCTTTGCTGCTGTCCTCACTTCAGTGTCTTACTACCAGTCCCAAAGACCCTATGTTCACTTGACCCTATTCCTGTGAACCCAGGCTGTCATCGGCACACCCCTTGAAGGTACTTCACCATTTCAGCTTGAGCTTACATTACTATATTGCAGAGAATAGTACTGAGGACCACTCACTCTTACCAAAGGAAGAAGAGGAAGAGGACCCAAGGAAGCCATGTGACCATCAGACTGCTGTATTTAAGGGTATCTTTTTTTAGAGATGTGCCGGAGGGGTGGGGGGTTGGGTGGGGGTGGGGGCTGGGGAATGCATTCTCCTGCGTTAGCATAATACCCAAATTAAGAAAAACTTTGGTTGTTCCCTTTAAGTCCAAGCTTGCATCAAGTAACATCTGCTTTGTATTTGTTAGCTGCCAGTTCGTAGCCACTGGGAATTTAAGAGCCCTGCCAGGTATAGGGATTTTGCAAGTAAGTTGGCAGCTGTATATGATAAATGCCAGGGTAAGAATAAATGCCACCTAGCACATAGTCTCTGACCGCCAAATCGTTTTATGTGCAAAATGCTGAACTTTCCCTTGAGCAAACTTTTGATCTCTTCCATTTGACAGTAAAAAGTTATCACTTAAATGTTACTCTTTCCTGCTGCTTTCAATAGCGGTATCTGGCATTCTGCTGCTTTACTTTGAACCGAAAGACTAAATATAATCTGAGGAGAAGAGAGAACTTAGTCAGCTATTTTTACATCCCTGGCTCTTTCCCAAATATTATCAGAAGCAAATATATCATTGCACAACCGAAAGCCACATCTCTGTAATCTCTTGTACGAGCCAAGCTCTGTCTGGTGTGCTGGACTGTACAGTTGCATGGCTACAGTATCAGAGACCCTTGGGAAGTCGGTGGTGGGGGGTGGTGGGGGGGGTGGGGATATTGCGATATGTAGAATTTGTAAGCAATTGTTGTAAAAGTATTTTCTGTGACTGATATAAGTATTACAGATTGATCTAAAATAATGCTGTTTGTGGGATTGTAAACCCTAACAATTAACTTTTCTTAATTTCTCCATTTTGGTCTGTTAGAGTGACCTGAACTCAAAAAAGATCTACTCTCTCAAAGGCAACATGTACCCTTTTAAAATACCCTTAAAGTGGAACTCCAGATTTTCGATAACCCCCCCACCCACTTGACCCTCGAAGCTCTATACATGCCTGTTTCCAGCAGTCTTCTGCCCTGTCCAGTGACATCACCAAGGTCTTCTTTTTCCTTTGGCACCAGCAGGCATTCTTCCAGGACTGAGTTGCTCTTTACAATAATGTGTAAGGGGAGGTGTGTAAAGGGCAGTCTGGGCTCACAGAAAATAGGCAAAATGACATATTGTCATTCTTCCCCAGAAGAACTTCATGTGATGGAACAAAAAGCAAGTTAGGGGCAGCACTAGAACGTAGAGAGGGGAGGTACAGATTGGCACTATTTTCTTTTTTTATATGGGTGAAAGGGCAAAAATTAAAAAAGTTTAACCTTAAAGCAAAGGTCCACCCTAAAAAAAAAAAAATACTTAAAAATGCTCCTTTAAATACATTAAAAACATTTGAAAAATCTGCCACTTCCTATTCCGCGGTGATCTTCATTCTTCTCCTCCTCGCATTGTTTTCTGGGAAATTTGGGTGCAGTGTCTTCTGGGACCTGTGTGTGTCACAGAAGACAGCCGCCCATTCACAAATCGCGGGGGGACTCGCGCATGCGCAGTAGGAAATGGGCAGTGAAGCCGCAAGGCTCCCTTATGCCGTGTACACACGGGCGGACTTTTCGACTGGTCTGGTCAGACGACGGACTTTTGACGGACTTCCGACGGACTTTTGAATGAACGGACTTGCCTACACACAATCACACCAAAGTCCGACGGATTCGTACGTGATGGCGTACACCGGACTAAAATAAGGAAGTTCATAGCCAGTAGCCAATAGCTGCCCTAGCGTGGGTTTTCGTCCGTTGGACTATCATATAGACGAGCGGATTTTTCATTCGGACTTGAGTCCGTCGGACAAATTTGAAACATGTTCCAAATCTAAAGTCCATCAGATTTTTGACCGACAAAGTCAGCTGCAGGTCCGATGGAGTCCACACACGGTCGGATTGTCCGCCGGATTCCGTCCGTCGGACACAGTCCGTCGGACTGTGATCTTTTAAAAAAATTTCTTTACGGCTGGAACACAGCTTTAATTTCCTTTTGTAAATGAGCAATGAACTGCTCCTGTTTTGTGGCATCATAGCTGTAACTCTGAAGTGTGAGACCATCTAAGGCACTGCTGCCTCTGACTGCTAGTCATGTGAAATTTGGCAATTTTATTACTGTGTAGGGATGAGCTTCGAGTTTGAGTCGAACTCATGTTCGACTCGAACATCGGCTGTTCGCAAGTTCGCCGAACAGCGAACAATTTGGGGTGTTTGCGGCAAATTCGAATGCCGCGGAACACCCTTTAAAAGTCTATGGGAGAAATCAAAGGTGCTAATTTTAAAGGCTTATATGCAAGTTATTGTCATAAAAAGTGTTTGGGGACCTGGGTCCTGCCCCAGGGGACATGGATCAATGCAAAAAAAAGTTTTAAAAACGGCCGTTTTTTCAGGAGCAGTGATTTTAATAATGCTTAAAGTCAAACAATAAAAGTGTAATATCCCTTTAAATTTCGTACCTGGGGGGGTGTCTATAGTATGCCTGTAAAGGGGCGCATGTTTCCCGTGTTTAGAACAGTCTGACAGCAAAATGACATTTCAAAGGAAAAAAAGTCTTTTAAAACTACGCGGCTATTGCATTGCCAGTCCGACAATACACATAAAAGTTCATTGATAAAAACGGCATGGGAATTCCCCACAGGGGAACCTCGAACCAAAATTAAAAAAAAAAAATTAAGTGGGGGTCTCCTTAAATTCCATACCAGGCCCTTCAGGTCTGGTATCGATATTAAGGGGAACCCCAGCCAAAATAAAAAAAAATGACATGGGGGTCCCCCTAAATTCCATACCAGACCCTTCAGGTCTGGTGTGGATTTTAAGGGGAACCCGCGCCAAAATTAAAAAAGAAAAACGTCGTGGGGCCCCCCAAAAATCCATACCAGACCCTTATCCTAGCACGCAACCTGGCAGGCCGCAGGAAAAGAGGGGGGATGAGAGAGCGGCCCCCCTGCTTAACCGTACCAGGCCACATGCCCTCAACATTGGGAGGGTGCTTTGGGGTAGCCCCCCAAAACACCTTGTCCCCATGTTGATGAGGACAAGGGCCTCATCCCCACAAACCTGGCCGGTGGTTGTGGGGGTCTGCGGGCAGGGGGCTTATCGGAATCTGGAAGCCCCCTTTAACAAGGTGACCCCTAGATCCCGGCCCCCCCATGTGAAATGGTAAGGGGGTACCCCTACCATTTCACTAAAAAACTGTCAAAAATATTAAAAATGACAAGAGACAGTTTTTGACAATTTATTTAAATGCTTCTTCTTTCTTCTTTCTTCTGTCTTCCTTCTTCTTCTTCTTCTGGTTCTTTTGGTTCTTCCTCCGGTGTTCTCGTCCAGCATCTCCTCCACGGCGTCTTCTATCTTCTTCTCCTTGGGCCGCTCCGCACCCATGGCACGGGGGGAGGCTCCCGCTCTTCTTTTCATCTTCTTCTCTTCTTCATCTTCTTCTCTTCTTCATCTTCTTGACATCACAGGGAAGTCCCGTCAAGTCACCGTGCGTCAGAGGGGGGCGGGGTCACCGGGTGGCCCAACCCCCCGCCCCACCCCCCCGTTATTTAAGAACCGTCAGAAGAGGAGACGCTTCACACAGCGGGAGCCTCCCTCCATGCCAGCATGGGTGCGGAGCGGCCCGGAGAAGAAGATGAAGAAGATGAAGAAGAGAAGAAGATGAAGAAGAGAAGAAGATGAAGAAGAGAAGAAGATGAAGAGAAGAGCGGGAGCCTCCCCCCATGCAATGGGTGCGGAGCGGCCCGAGGAGAAGAAGATAGAAGACGCCGCGGAGGAGAAGCTGGACGAGAACACCGGAGGAAGAACCAATAGAGCCAGAAGAACCAGAAGAAGATGAAGGAAGATAGAAGAAAGAAGAAGCATTTAAGTAAAGTAATTGTCAAAAACTGTCTCTTGTCATTTTTAACATTTTTGACAGTTTTTTAGTGAAATTACCATTTTACAGGGGGGGCGGGATCTGGGGGTCCCCTTGTTAAAGGGGGCTTCCAGATTCCGATAAGCCCCCCGCCCGTAGACCCCCATAACCACCGGCCAGGGTTGCGGGGATGAGGCCCTTGTCCTCATCAACATGGGGACAAGGTGTTTTGGGGGGCTACCCCAAAGCACCCTCCCAATGTTGAGGGCATTTGGCCTGGTACGGTTCAGGAGGGGGTGGCGCTCTCTTGTCCCCCCCTCTTTTCCTGCGGCCTGCCAGGTTGCGTGCTCGGATAAGGGTCTGGTATGGATTTTTGGGGGGACCCCACACTTTTTTTTTTTTTTTAATTTTGGCGCTGGGTTGCCTTTAAAATCCATACCAGACCTGAGGGGTCTGGTATGGAATTTAGGGGGATCCCCACGTCTTTTTTTTTTTTTAATTTTGGCCGAGGTTCCCCTTAATATCCATACCAGACCTGAAGGGCCTGGTATTGAATTTAGGGGGACCCCCACGTAATTTTTTTTAAAATTTTGGCTCGGGGTTCCCCTGTGGGGAATTCCCATGCTGTTTTTATCAATGAACTTTTATGTGTATTGTCGGACCAGCAATGCAATAGCCGCGAGTAGTTTTAAATGACTTTTTTTTATTTGAAATGTCATTTTGCTGTCAGACTGTTCTAAACACGGGAAACATGCGCCCCTTTACAGGCATACTATAGACACCCCCCCAGGTACGAAATTTAAAGGGATATTACACTTTTATTGTTTGACTTTAAGCATTATTAAAGTCACTGCTCCTGAAAAAACTGCCGTTTTTAAAACTTTTTTTGCATTGATCCATGTCCCCTGGGGCAGGACCCAGGTCCCCAAACACTTTTTATGACAATAACTTGCATATAAGCCTTTAAAATTAGCACTTTTGATTATTCATGTTCGTGTCCCATAGACTTTAACGGTGTTCGCGTGTTCGAACGAACTTTTTTCCTGTTCGCATGTTCTGGTGCGAACCAAACAGGGGGGTGTTCGGCTCATCCCTATTACTGTGCCACTCACTGTTCCTCTTGCAATGCAAGGAACTCCTTGCTCCTACTTCATCCATTCTGTGGCTCTGTGCTTTGATCACCTCGCCCTCTCCTTCCAGTCATCAGATAACCAGTTGGGGGGTATCAGGAGCAGATCTGGCCAAAAGAAGGTAAAGCCCTGCTGTTCTGCCAAGATGTCCACATCCACAAGGAGACACAGTAGTAGGTGCAATAAGATAAAAGTCACTTTGCTTTGCTAAAAAAGCCATGCCATTGGCCTGTCCAACAGGTTCTCTACTGGTATATATATAAATAACCAGATTCTAATCCATTGATAGGTTCTGAGAACAAGTGGAGAAACTTTTTTTCATGTTAACTTCATATAAGATCATCCTTCAGCCAAACCTATTACATGTCAGGAACTGGATCCCAAGCTGCAACCTAAGCTTTATCTGGCAGTATCTCTTCTTGCTGAGCCACCTGGACAATTCCTTGGACAATCTTGCCTTGAACCTTGTTACTGGTGAACCTTCAACTCTTTGCTCCTTACTTGCATTTCCTATTTAAAGCGGACCTTCAGTAATTTTTTCATCTTTCATCTATGAAATCTTCTGCCCTTGTTGTTTTAACTTTGAATAGTAATTTTTTATTCTGCCAGTAAATACCTTATACAGCCCACTTTCTCTTTCTTGTCTGGTCATTAGCCTAGGCTTATGACATCATGCATAGCTCTCTCTCTCACTCTTGTGAGAGTTTGCCAGGGAGGGAGGGGGGATAAGTCATAAGAGGGCCAATGAGAGCTGCAGGGCTGCAGAGCTGGAGGTGTGCCTCTGTGTGTCTGTGTAAATCCAGGAAGTGAACAGGCAGGAGCTTCAGCTGCCCACAGTTAAAATGGACGCAGCCAGACTTAGTGGAGGGAGATTTCTGCAGCATATTTGGCAAGTACAGAATCACAGTATATATAAAATAATATGCAAAGTGGTTGGAGGGAAGCTTCAGAATGGTAAAGACGTTTTTATTACAAATTATACGAGCAGACAGTTTTTTCTACCTCACTAGCCAATTTATATATGGGCTGGTGGGAGGAACAGACTCTCTTTTTTCAACATAACATGTATACAGTTGTGCTCAAAAGTTTGCATACCCTGGCAGAGATTATGACATTTTGGCTTTTATATTGAAAATATGACTAATCATGTCTTTCATTAAAGGATAGTGATCATATGAAGCCATTTATTATCACATAGTTTTTTGGCTCCTTTTAAAATCATAATGATAACAGAAATCACCCAAATGGCCCTGATAAAAAGTTTACATACCCTGGAATATTTGGTCTTGGTACAGACACAGAAGGTGGCACACACAGGTTAAAATGGCAATTAAAGGTTAATTTCCCACATTTGTGGCTTTTTAAATCGCAATTAGTGTCTGTGTATAAATAGTCAATGAGTTTGTTAGCTCTCACATGGATGCACTAAGCAGGCTAGATACTAAGCCATGGGGAGCAGAAAAGAACAGGCAAAAGACCTGCGTAACAAGGTAATGAATCTTTACAAAGATGGAAAAGGATATAAAAAGATATCTAAAGCCTTGAATATGCCAGTCAGTACTGTTCAATCAGTTAATAAGACGTGGAAAATTTGGGGATCTCTTGATACCAAACCAAGGTCAGGTAGATTAAGAAAGATTTCAGCCACACCTGTGACAGGAATTGTTCAGGATGCAAAGAAAAACCCACAGGTAACCTCAGGAGAAATACAAGCTGCTCTGGATAAAGATGGTGTGGTCGTTTTTAAGGAGCACAATACGATGATACTTGAACAAAAAGTGCTGCATGGTCAAGTTGCACAAAAAAGTCTGGTTACAATATGCCCAGCAACACCTTGACATACCTCATTGGGCTTTTTTGTTGCATTGGCACAGTTCTTTTTTGTTCAAGTATCGTTGAATTGTGCTCCTTAAAGTGTTTGTTAAGCCTTTTTTTTTTTTAAAAACTGCCAGACACTCTATTAGAGGCTGGCATACAACACTGTGTAAATCCTTTCTAAAAACGAGCAGTGTAAATAGATATTTAGAGCTGTCTTCAGGCCGGTCACGTGACTTGTGGCTGTTTTTCTTCTTTGATACACGGCTACTGCAGGAGGGACCGTGATCTCCCTCTGACGTCAGCCGGGGAGATCACTTTGGCGCTCGGCTCCCCCTGCAGAAGCCCTGTCTCGAAGCTGTAAAGCAGCCACGAGTCACGTGACCGGCCTGAAGACAGCTCTAAATACCTATTTACTCTGCTCTGCCGTTTTTAGAAAGTATTTACACAGTGTTGTATGCCAGCCTCTAATAGAGAGGCTGGCAGTGACAATTTTAGGTTTTTAATTTTCAATAATAGTGGCTGGGGGGGGGGGGGGGTGAGGCGGAGCGGAGACAAAGAGGGTGCTGACAGGCAGGAAGGAGGGAGGTGAGGGGGGGAGAGAGGAGAGCAGAGCAGGGCAGCGTATGACGGAGGGACGCACTTTGACCACGGTGATCAGGGCTGAGTAGCCCTGGTATTGTGGTCGGTTTAGAGAGGGCACACAGGAAGTGGCAGATTCAGGGGTTTTTTTTTACAGTTTAGAGGGGGGAAGATTACACAGCACAACCACTGTTCTGTTTAAAAAATTAAAAGCCAGCAACTACACATACAGCAGCTGCTGGCTTTTAATAATCGGACACTTACCTGTCCTGGAGTCCAGCGATGCCAGAACTGCAGCTGATGTTTCCATCAGCTGTCAGGTGCTGCGGCCGCCATTGCGGGTAAGGGAAACCAGCAGAGTAGCCTTATGACTTCACACCAGGAACCCTACTGCACATGCACGAGGCCCCACTCCTCTCTCCTACTGGCCCGGTGGAGGGAGCCCTGCGGTGATGTCATGGGCCGCGGCATGGACTCCCAGAAGTGGGAACAAGATACCTGTCAAAAGGTATTCTGTCCCCCCTCACCCCCAAAAGGTGCCAATTGTGGCACTGGAGGGGGATAGGAGACTTATGAGCTGAAGTTCCCCTTTTGGGGGAAACTCCGCTTTAATCTGCTTTAAAGGACCAGGATCTGTATTTTTTTTTTCTGGGTTAACAAACACTTTAAAAACAGCCACACCATCTTTTTGGAGAGCAGCCTGTATTTCTCCTGAGGTTACCTGTGGGTTTTTCTTTGTATCCTGGGCAATTCTTCAGCCAGTTGTGACTTTTCCAGCTTTATAAAGTTCCATTACTTTGTCACGCAGGTCTTTTGACAGTTCTTTTCTAACTCTTCATGGCTCAGTGTCTAGCCTGCTTAGGGCATCCATGTGAAAGCTAACAAACTCATTGACTATTTATACACAGACACTAATTGTGATTTAAAAAGTTACAAATGTGAGAAATTAAATTTTAATTGCTATTTTAACCTGTGTGTGCCACCATCTGTGTCTGTACCAAGGCCAGACATTCCAGGGTATGTAAACTTTTTATCAGGGCCATTTGGGTGATTTGATCTGTTATCATTATGATTTAAAAAAGAACCAAAAAACTGTGTGATAATAAATGGCTTCATGTGATCACTATCCTTAAATAAAAGACAGTTTTTTGGCATGATTAGTCATATTTTCAATATAAATGTCAAAATTTCACAATTTCTGCCAGGGTATGCAAACTTTTTAGCACGACTGTATACCTCATATCAAATGGTATGGAAGGTATATAGATGACCTGATCCTCATATGGCACGGGCCTGAGTCCACCTTGCCTTCTTTGCATCTTACCTTAATAGTAACAAGCATAACTTGGAGTTCACCTATGAATACAACAAAAACAGCATACATTTCCTAGATGTCACACTTAGAGGCAGTCATAGTACAGGAGATGTTAATACTGAAACATTTTGGAAACCTTGTGCTGGAAATTAGTTGCTTTTAGCATCAAGTTGTCATCCCTCGCATACAATACGCGCCATACCAGTCGGTAAGTATGTAAGAGCCAGGCGTAACTGTTCCACTCGGGAAAGTTTCTCAATAGAATGCCATAATATTTCTATGCGCTTAAAAGCTTGTGGCTATCAAGATTGGTATATAAATAGAATAAAATTGCCCAGAGTAAGAACAGGGATACTCTCCTGCAACAGAAAAAAAACAGAAACTTCTAAATAGGAGTAAAAGTCACCTTTGTTAACCCCTTCAGATCCGTGCTATAGCCGAATGACTGCTACAGCGCGGATCTACTTTGCCAGGAGGCTGTCAATAGATGGCCTCACCTTTGCATGCTCCCTGCGCATCTCCTGCAGGGCGAGCGGCGCACGCTCTGATCACCAAGTCAACAAGACTCGGGTGATCACAGATCGGAGTAAGGGGCCGATCCTGACCCCTTACCACATGATCTGCTGTCAGCCAATGACAGCTGATCGCGTGATGTAAACAGAAGATCTGTAATTGTTTTTTTTTTTTTTCCTCACGTTGACAGCGGCTTCTGTGCAAGGGACATCGGTTCCAAAGAGGAAGAGGCGAAGCCGCCTCATCGGTGCCCACCAGTACCACCTGCCAGTGCCACAAATCAGTGCCCACCAGTGCATAAGTGCCAGCAATCAGTGCCACCTATCAATGCCCACGAGTGCCACCTATCAATGCCCACCAGTGGTGCCAATCAGTGCCTCATCAGTGCGACCTAGCAGTGCTGCCTATCAGTGTCACCTACCAGTGCCGATCAGTGCCCATCACTGCCACCCATCAGTGCCCATCACTACCACCTATTAGTGCCCATCAGTGCCAGCTATCAGTGCCACCTATTAGTGCCCTTCAGTGCCACCTGAGTGTGGGACTATGTGGGCTGCACTAGTAGACCTCTACGTACTAGAATTAGTGAGCATTACAATGGGGCAGCACATACTAACAAAAAGAATTTGACTAATGTATCTAAACATTTTAAAATGACACATAGTGGAAATATGAATTATTTTTCTTTCGGTGCAGTCCAAAGAATGAAACAATCCATACGCAGTGGGGATTTGGGCCATAAATTGCTGGAACATGAAGTCTGGTTGATTATTTCCTTGGGGTCTAAGATTCCAGCAGACCTTAACTTTAGGTGGGATATGGACCTTTTCCTCAAATGATTGAAGAACACAGCTATACAAACCATTTGAGTTCACAATGATATGTGTGTATATATATATATGTGTGTGTGTGTGTGTGTGTGTGTGTGTGTGTGTGTGTGTGTGTGTGTATATGTGTGTGTGTTAGATTAGGTAATCATGCTGATTGCACTGCCTATTAACATTATTCCTTTAGAACCCAGTGCCTTCCTTTCTCCCCTCATACATAGGGTACACTCCTGGAAGATAATGAGGCAATTAGCCCTCTTTGTGCCTCAGAAGAGGGTGGAGTTTTGTATCTGTTTCTATATAAATGTTTTTATTATTACATTGTAAACTTGCTATGACAATGCCGAAACGCGTCAGCTGTTTGCTTTTTAATGCTCATATGTAGCCAATACATTTTTGTAACAAGGACTTTGGAGTTGCCGGCTCTTCTCTCCCATATATGTGAGCAGACTGCAGTTCCTCTTTAAGCCATGCCTTTGCACTTCCTGTTTGCCAGATTATTGTGGTCTCTCCAGCTAATATCCAACACTTGTCAATCCTGCTGCTGTCTGTATCTTTACTACCACTCTTTATCCTCCTTTGGCTTGTTTACTGACTTTGTTTCTGCTTGATCCCTGCCTGCTATATCTGCTACTGTACCCAAGCTTGCTCACCTCCTGGTGGGGTGATCCTGAGGACTGCGACCTGGTTCTAATATGCAATATAACCCATCTCCACCATCAGGAGCTCTGGTGAATAGCGGTTAGTTCTTACACCCCACACCTTGGTTGAATACCGGTTAGTGCTTAGACCCCACACCTTGGGTGAATACTGGTTAGTGCTTAGACCCCACACCTTGGGTGATTACTGGTTAGTTCTCAGACCCCACATCTTGGGAGAATACCGGTTAGTGCTTAGACCCCACACCTTGGGTGAATACTGGTTAGTGCTTAGACCCCACACCTTGGGTGAATACCGGTTACTGCTTAGACCCCACACTTTGGGTGAATACCGGTAAGTGCTTAGACCCCACACCTTGGGTGAATACCAGTTAGTGCTTAGACCCCACACCTTGGATTATTACCGGTTAATTCTTAGACCCAACATCTTGGGTGAATCCAGGTTAGTGCTTAGACCCCACACTTTGGGTGAATACCGGTTAGTGCTTAGACCCCACACCTTGGTTAAATACCGGTTAGTGCTTAGACCCCACACTTTGGGTGAATACCAGTTTGAAGCTGTGGAGCTTGGTGTAAGTGGAGCTGGATTAAGTGGGAGTTAAAAACAAGTGTTAGAGTATACAAGTCTTGCTGTCTGTTGGTGTGTGTTGCTGTCTGTTGGTGTGTGTTGCTGTCTGTTGGTGTTTGCTGGGTTGCATTTTGGGGACTTTTCCTTTTAGTTTTTAATTTGCCTTTTGCTGTCATTTTTTAAATAGCTTTTTCTTTTTTTTTTTTTTTTCTTGTTTCATCAGTCTATCAATTAAGGGGTGTGGTTAATTGCTCACAGGTGCCTATTTAACTTGTTGTAGGACTCAGTCTGAGCGTGCTCAGTTTGAAGCTGTGGAGCTTGGTGTAAGTGGAGCTGGATTAAGTGGGAGTTAAAAACAAGTGTTAGAGTATACAAGTCTTGCTGTCTGTTGGTGTGTGTTGCTGTCTGTTGGTGTGTGTTGCTGTCTGTTGGTGTTTGCTGGGTTGCATTTTGGGGACTTTTCCTTTTAGTTTTTAATTTGCCTTTTGCTGTCATTTTTTTAAATAGCTTTTTTTTTTTTTTTTTCTTGTTTCATCAGTCTATCAATTAAGGGGTGTGGTTAATTGCTCACAGGTGCCTATTTAACTTGTTGTAGGACTCAGTCTGAGCGTGCTCAGTTTGAAGCTATGGAGCTTGGTGTAAGTGGAGCTGGATTAAGTGGGAGTTAAAAACAAGTGTTAGAGTATACAAGTCTTGCTGTCTGTTGGTGTGTGTTGCTGTCTGTTGGTGTGTGTTGCTGTCTGTTGGTGTTTGCTGGGTTGCATTTTGGGGACTTTTCCTTTTAGTTTTTAATTTGCCTTTTGCTGTCATTTTTTAAATAGCTTTTTTTTTTTTTTTCTTGTTTCATCAGTCTATCAATTAAGGGGTGTGGTTAATTGCTCACAGGTGCCTATTTAACTTGTTGTAGGACTCAGTCTGAGCGTGCTCAGTTTGAAGCTGTGGAGCTTGGTGTAAGTGGAGCTGGATTAAGTGGGAGTTAAAAATAAGAGTTTAAAACAGGAGGTTATAACAGGGGTCATAGTACCTGTGTAGTGTGAGTATCTGAGTGTTGCCTGAGTAGTGTGTGTGGATCGTTAGTACTTGTGTATTGTGTACCTGTGTATTGTCTTGTCGTGTACCTGTGTATTGTCTTGAGTATTAGTGCCAGGAAGCTAGTTGTTAGGTAATTTGGACAGGGTAAAATCCCCAAATCCTCACCAAATTTAATAGGTACGATGCTCGGCGGGTGTGGAGAGGCGACTCTTTGTACATCTTGCCGCATGTATGCGTTCCTTGATCATCCGATCGAGGGCGAATACTGCTGTGCAAAATGTAAGCACATTGTTTCCCTGGAAGCCCAGGTTCTGAATCTGGGGAAGCAACTGTCAGCACTGAGAAGTCCCTCCATACTAAAGGTGAGCCAGGAACGTACACGGCAGGTGCCGGCAGGGGCCAGCACAGAGGCGGGTGGAGACAAAGAGGTGCAGGCACTAGCAAAGAGTAGATGGGTGACAGTCAGGAGGGGTAGAGGGGGAAGTGCCAGGGAGGCCGATCCAGGACTGGAGCATCCCAATAAGTACGCTCCATTGAGTGACATTGGTGAAACCAGTCAGGGACCAGCACTGCTGGAGATGAGGGACTCTCCTAGCTGCCAGGGGAAGAACTCCTCCAGTGAGAGTGGGGGGGCAGCAAAGGGAAAGGAAAGACAGATTCTGGTGGTAGGGGACTCAATTCTTAGAAGGACAGAGAGGGCAATCTGTAACCAAGACCTGAAGCGCCGAACAGTATGTTGTCTACCGGGCGCTTGGGTTCGGCACATCACGGATCTTGTGGACAGATTACTGGGAGGGGCTGGGGAAGACCCGGCTGTCATGGTGCATGTTGGCACCAATGACAAAGTCAGAGGCAGATGGAGTGTCCTAAAGAACGATTTTAGGGACTTAGGAGCTAAATTGAGGAAAAGGACCTCCAAGGTAGTGTTCTCAGGAATACTACCGGTACATCGAGCCACACCAGAGAGGCAGAGGGAGATTAGGGAAGTAAACAAGTGGCTGAAGAGCTGGTGTAGTAAGGAGGGGTTTGGGTTCCTGGAGGACTGGGCCGACTTCTCAGTCGGTAGCCAGTACTATAGAAGGGACGGACTACACCTAAATGAGGAGGGTGCAGATCTGCTGGGAATGAAGATGGCCAAAAAGTTAGAGGGGTTTTTAAACTAGGCGATGGGGGGGAGGGTCCAGAGACAGTGATAGCCAGCACGGAAGATATTCCAGAGGGTAGTATTGGGGGCATTAGTGGTAGGTTAACCAAAGCACAAAAACACAAGGTGAGTATAGTAGCAAGTCCAAGTTGCAATCTTGAAACACCCAATACGAGGACAATATGCGACCGGTCTAAACTATGTGGCATGTTCACCAATGCCAGGAGCCTGGCGGACAAGATGGGTGAACTAGAGATACTGTTGTACAAGGAGGATTTGGATTTTGTGGGAATTTCAGAGACCTGGTTCAACAGCTCTCATGATTGGCTGGCAAACATTCAAGGGTATACCCTATACCGCAAGGACAGAGAGGGTAAAAAAGGGGGAGGGGTATGCCTATATATCAAGAATAATGTACAAGTGAATGTGAGAGATGACATCACTGAGGGGGCTAGGGAGGAGGTGGAATCTTTATGGGTAGAGCTCCAAAGGGATGAAGCTAAGGGGAAAATAATACTGGGAGTATGCTATAGGCCCCCTAACCTGAGGGAGGAAGTGGAGACGGATCTCCTATCACAAATTGAATTAGCAGCAAGGATGGGAAGTGTTATCATAATGGGGGATTTTAATTATCCAGACATAGACTGGGCGGAGGGAACCGCGCATTCATTTAAGGCTCGCCAGTTCCTTAGTGTCTTGCAGGACAATTTTATGGGTCAGATGGTAGATGCACCAACTAGAAATAAAACATTACTAGATCTACTGATTACCAACAATACAGACCTGATAACAGATGTGGAAATACGGGGCAATTTAGGTAACAGCGATCACAGGTCAATTAGTTTCAGTATAAATCACACAAATAGGAGACATGAAGGGAACACAAAGACACTGAATTTCAAAAGAGCCAACTTCCCTAAACTACAAACCTTGCTAAAAGGCATAAATTGGGATAAAATATTAGGAACAAAGAATACGGAGGAGAGATGGGTTTGCTTTAAGAGCATATTAAATAAGGGCATTAGCCAATGTATCCTATTGGGTAATAAATTTAAAAGAGCGAACAAACATCCTGGATGGCTTAACTCCAATGTAAAAATGCATATAAAAGCAAAGGAGAAGGCCTTCAAAAAATACAAGGTTGAGGGATCATCCACAGCATTCAGAATTTATAAAGAATGCAATAAGAAATGTAAGGGTGCAATTAGGATGGCTAAGATAGAACATGAAAGACACATAGCGGAGGAGAGCAAAAAAAAATCCCAAGAAATTCTTTAAGTATGTAAACAGTAAAAAAGGGAGGACAGACCATATTGGCCCCATAAAGAATGAGGAAGGACATCTGGTTACAAAGGATGGGGAGATGGCAAAGGTATTGAATTTATTCTTCTCCTCAGTCTTCACGAGTGAATCGGGGGGCTTCAGTAACCAAAACTGCAGTGTTTATCCTCATGACACAACACAGGAAGCACCTACATGGTTAACAGAGGACGGAATTAAAATTAGACTTGAGAAACTTAACATTAATAAATCACCGGGACCAGATGGCTTGCATCCGAGGGTACTTAGGGAACTCAGTCAGGTGATTGCCAGACCGTTGTTCCTAATTTTTACAGACAGTCTATTGACTGGAATGGTACCAGCTGATTGGAGAAAAGCCAATGTAGCACCAATATTTAAAAAGGGCCCAAAAAACATCCCTGGGAATTACAGACCAGTTAGCCTAACATCAATAGTATGTAAACTCTTGGAGGGGATGATAAGGGACTATATACAAGATTTTAGTAATAAGAATGATATCATTAGCAGTAATCAGCATGGATTCATGAAGAATCGTTCTTGCCAAACCAATCTATTAACCTTCTACGAGGAGGTGAGTTGCCATCTAGATAAAGGAAGGCCCGTAGACGTGGTGTATCTGGATTTTGCAAAAGCATTTGACACAGTTCCCCATAAACGTTTACTGTACAAAATAAGGTGCGTTGGCATGGACCATAGGGTGAGTACATGGATTGAAAACTGGCTACAAGGGCGTGTTCAGAGGGTGGTGATAAATGGGGAGTACTCAGAATGGTCAGGGGTGGGTAGTGGGGTTCCCCAGGGTTCTGTGCTGGGACCAATCCTATTTAATTTGTTCATAAACGACCTGGAGGATGGGATAAACAGTTCAATCTCTGTATTTGCAGATGATACTAAGCTAAGCAGGGCAATAACTTCTCCGCAGGATGTGGAAATCTTGCAAAAAGACCTGAACAAATTAATGGGGTGGGCGACTATATGGCAAATGAGGTTCAATGTAGAAAAATGTAAAATAATGCATTTGGGTGGCAAAAATATGAATGCAATCTATACACTGGGGGGAGAACCTCTGGGGGAATCTAGGATGGAAAAGGACCTGGGGGTCCTAGTGGATGATAGGCTCAGCAATGGCATGCAATGCCAAGCTGCTGCTAATAAAGCAAACAGAATATTGGCATGCATTAAAAGGGGGATCAACTGCAGAGATAAAACGATAATTCTCCCGCTCTACAAGACTCTGGTCCGCCCGCACCTGGAGTATGCTGTCCAGTTCTGGGCACCAGTCCTCAGGAGGGACGTACTGGAAATGGAGCGAGTACAAAGAAGGGCAACAAAGCTAATAAAGGGTCTGGAGGATCTTAGTTATGAGGAAAGGTTGCGAGCACTGAACTTATTCTTTCTGGAGAAGAGACGCTTGAGAGGGGATATGATTTCAATTTACAAATACTGTACTGGTGACCCCACAATAGGGATAAAACTTTTTCGCAGAAGAGAGTTTAATAAGACTCGTGGCCACTCATTACAATTAGAAGAAAAGAGGTTTAACCTTAAACTACGTAGAGGGTTCTTTACTGTAAGAGCGGCAAGGATGTGGAATTCCCTTCCACAGGCGGTGGTCTCAGCGGGGAGCATTGATAGCTTCAAGAAACTATTAGATAATCACCTGAATGACCGCAATATACAGGGATATGTAATGTAATACTGACACATAATCACACACATAGGTTGGACTTGATGGACTTGTGTCTTTTTTCAACCTCACCTACTATGTAACTATGTAACTAGTTAGTGCTTAGACCCCATACCTTGGATGAATACCAGTTAGTTTTTAGACCCCACACCTTGGGTGAATACCGGTTAGTGCTTAAACCCAACACATTGGGTGAGCCTGCGTCATCCACCAGGGTGACCTGCTTGTATACTTATCCTGCTGGTCGGTGGGAGCCTTTCTACTCCTGTAGCTACTGGTTTCCGAACATGACCCTTGAACGTGACACTACAAGTGTCAGCATCACCAGCCAGCAGAAACATATAGTCTCTTTTTGACAGCAGGGATTTTGACCCCTTTTAGGCTGATCTCACCCTGTTCCCTATTGGGTTGAAACCTTTTTCCCTGAGCAGTTGGTATAAAAGAGGAAGGAAGAGTTGGAGGGGGAGCTGATGAAAAGTAGTCATAAAGTTATTCAAGTTGTGGTAGTAAGGTGCCATAAGAGCTTTCCCCTTTGTAGACCCTATCCGATTTTCCAGTAACTTTGGGATAGGACATGTTAAAAATAGTTGAGAATGGAATGCTGGCTGGTAAGCCCTCTGAGTAGGATGCATTTATCTGTTATTTGGAAGATGTACCTGGAGACTGGGATGTTGTTCTTAATTCAGTAAAACATTGGAAAATCAAGATTTGACTGGACATTCTTTATTGGGGGGAGGGATATGGTGTGTAGGTATGGAGACAAGAAGGTGGAGTCTCCCCTGAAGGTAGGAGAGTCAGTAAAGCACCAATCCTATTGTGTTCCATGAGACAGCAGGATGTTGTTCCTAGGCCAACATGTAGCATTGCTGGCCACCACCGGGGGACCTGCTAACATGACTAGTCCAGAGTTTCCATTGCTAAACCTGGAATGACAATGACCTATTTTCCATTGGACACACAGCCAGTGCAGGAATTCTGTAAAAAAGAGAAAGAAATGTAGAATGAATGTAGAAGTAACCTTGGAGAGTCGGGTTCATGAGAACAGTGCTGTGTGAACTGTGATAAGAAAGAACTTTTCTTTGTGAGCTCTGCAGTCTTAGCACTGTGAATGAAAAAACAAGACTGGTTAGACAGAGCAATCATTGTTCTCCCTTTGTTTTCTATTAAGGACTGAACATGCTGCAAACACCACATTGCAATGGCTATATGTCTTGTTGGATTATAATACACCGTGTCACGATCAGGGGACAGGCTCAAAGACCAGTTGCTATAGCAGTGAGAAGCTCACACAGGAACCAGCAGGATAGGTACACAGGTAGGTCACCCTGGCGGATGACACGGGCTCACCTGAGGTGTGGAGTCTAAGTACTAACTGGTGTTCACCAGAGCTCCTGATGGCGGAGATGGATTTTGCTGCGTGTTAGCACCAGGTCGGGGTCCTCAGGATTGCCTCACCAGGAGCTTGCCAAGCCAGGCTCCAGAAGCGGATAAGCAGATAGGGATCAAACAGAAGCATAGTTAGTAAACAAGCCAAAAGGTCAGTAATGAGTAGTAGCAGGTTGGGATCAGGCAGAAATGTAGTCGAGGAACAAGCCAAGGGTTGATAACGAGTGATAGCAAATATGGACGGCAGCAGGGAAGACAGGAGCGAGATACTGGCTGGAAAGAGCCCAATAATCTGGCAAACAGGAAGTGCAGAGACATGGCTTAAATCAAGAAGTTCATGGGAGGAACAAAGTGTTCAAGGTTCAGCAGAAAACAAGGCACAAGGCGGGATTGTCCAATGGATCAGGCACTAACCTATCCAGCATCTCATGTAGCTCAGTGAGAAGAGTTACTGCCAAACACAGCAGAGGTCCCGAGGTCAAACCCAGGCTCTGACACACTGTATCTTCATAGACAGCACCCAACACAAGGACATAAACTCATATGTGTTACCTTTTTTTAAAGCTGAATGTAAGGCAAAGAGCTAAATACACAGCACAACCGTGTGTAAGAGGGCAGGAGACCTGTTTTTTCTCTGCTGCAGTTAGGTAACACTAATGCCGTGTACACACGAGTGGACTTTTCATCATCAAAGGTCTGACAGTCTTTCCAACGGACTTTCGACGGAGTTACGAAGGGCTTTCGATTGACCGGACTTGGCCATACACGAACGGACTACAGTCCGTTCGAAAGTCCATTCTTTTGAACGTGATGACGTACGACGGGACTAGAATAAGGAAGTTCACAGCCAGTAGCCAATAGCTACCCTTGCGTCCTTTTTTGTCCGTCGGACTAGCATACAGACAAACGGATTTTTCGACCGGACTCGAGTCCGTCTGAAAGATTTGAAACATGTTCCAAATCTAAAGTCCGCCTGATTTTCGGCAGAAAAGGTCCGCTGAAGGTCCGATGAAGTCCACACACGGTCGGATTGTCCGTCAGATTCGTTCCGTCGGACCAGTCCGGTTGAAAAGTCCGGTTGTGTGTACACGGCATTACTGGACAGTTAATAGGTAAAGCAGGAGCCTCACCTCTGTCACTTTGCTCTCTCCTCCTATTAGGCATGTTCCTTGTCAGCACATTGGCACTCCAGCACAACTGATTGACTCCCAGTGCTGCTTCTCTTTACCAGTCTTAGCTTCGCAGTATTAGGTTTGCAAAAGGCTGATATAAGTCAATCCCTAGGCCTGAGCACCATCATATGACTGTGGAAATGCCATCGCCGCTCCCTTGGGTCATCTACACCAGTGTTTCTCAACTCTAGTCCTCAAGGAGCCCGAACAGGTCATATTTTCAGGATTTCCATTATTTTGCACAGGTGATTTGATCAGTTTCACTGCCTTAGTAATTACCACAGCCGTTTCATCTGAAAATCCTGAGTTGAAAAACACTGATTTTAGCACGGTCTTTGCCGAAGGAAGGATTGGTGTTGGAACTCAGGTAAAGTTCATATATGAGAGTCAAGGGGGGCCCTTTGCAGAAACACTGCCACTTTTCCCAGTGTAGGTGATGTCATAGTGCCTCTTTAATGCTCACCTAAGCTGACACCTGTTCCTGGAATTTTCATTTACTTGCAGAACAAACCTACCTGTGGGAACTCTGGGGAGGTGCAGAGTGGTGCGCGACATTAAACACTCAGAGTCCAGTTGCAGAAAACAGAACATGTATTAAATTTGACGATTGGCAATTCACATTAAGCCCAGGAAGGTACGCGACTTGGAACACTCACAGAATACAACAGCGATGGGTAGCAGAGTCTGTCTCTAGGGGCAGAATGTGGCCTGGCTGGTCTATGCCCAAATGGGGTGGTTTCCAGGAAGGATGGGGTGTCCCTATCCTTACTCTACTCATCTGGAACCTCTCCCTGTTGCAAATCACTGTCCCTGATAGACGGGTGACCTGTCCCTACATTACCCACACACAAAATGCATGCAAAGCCTGGGACCCAGGGTCTTACATAGACTCTGCTTGACCCAAAGTGGCTGTCAGAGTCACATGGGGCGGCAGTATCCAATCAGGAAGGTTCCCCGATTACCTAGGAATCCATAGAGATACCATTTTCCTCTTGACTACCTCCCTCTCCCTTTGCAATGCCGCTGTGGTTGAGTGCCACCTGCAGTGGAGAAAGTAGACTGCACCTGCCTACACACTGATGAACTCTTCATATTCAATACAATTACAGGTAAACTATATTACCAAAAGTATTGGGACACCTGCCTTGACACGCACATGAACTTTAATGGCATCTTAGTCTTAGTGCGCAGGGTTCAATATTGAGTTGGCCCACCCTTTGCAGCTACAACAACTTCATCTCTTCTGGAAAGGCTGTCCACAAGGTTTAGGAGTGTGTCTATGGCAATGCTTGACCATTCTTCCAAAAGTGCATTTGTGAAGTCAGGCACTGTTGTTGGACAAGAAGGCCTGGCTCACAGTCTCCGCTCTAATTGATCCCAAAGGTTTTCTATCGGGTTGAGGTCAGGACTCTGTGCAAGCCAGCCAAGTTCCTCCACCCCAAACTCGCTCATCCATGTCTTTATGGACCTTGCTTTGTGCACTGGCACACAGTCATGTTGGAATAGGAAGGGGCCATCCCCAAACTATTCCCACAAAGTTGACCCAGGGGGCGGGGCCGAGTCATACATTCGGCTTCTATGGACGCCGGATGAATGACTCAGGAGCGCGCCCCCAAGGTAACCCACTCGGGAGAGCGCTTCTCCTAGGGGGTTATCTAATGCGGGGAGGAGCCGCGAGAGCCGCCGGGGGACCCCAGAAGAGGATGTTTGGGGCCACTCTGTGCAAAAGGAGCCGCACAGTAGGAGGTAAGTATAACATGTTTGTTATTTTAAAAAAAACAAAAAACAAAACTTTAGTTTCACTTTAGGGGTCCTTAATACTTTATTGTTAATAGTAATGTGATTACAGAAAGAAAATAATTAGCCAGCACGATTCAGGGGCCAAAAGACCCCCCTTCATCAGGGCTTGGGCAGCAGCAGGGTTTCTTAAATGAACTCTATAAAAACTCCTAGGGGGTGCAGGGCTTATAGTGAGAGTGATTGTAATGGAGATCCTGGTGATTTGATTTAAAGGCATATGACCATTATGAAAAGGAAGCCTATCGTTTTTTTTTTTCTTTTTACAGAAAGGGTTGTAATTTTTCTAAAATCACAAAAGGTTAATGTGATTGTTTTCAACACGTTGAAAGTAGATCATATAATGGAGCGTGTGCAGACTGAGATTTCTGATCTCTCATCCTGTATAAATGCTTCAGGTATACATGTCATGTTCTTTTTAAACCTAGACTCCTGCAAAACAGATGAAATACCCATATTAGAGCTGTTTTACCTGCCAAAGGATTTGTATTTTTGTCCATCCAGTCCTGAGATGTACACCACTCTGCCATTCCACACAGCCCTGGCAGGGCAGAAGACAATGCTGGGACAAGGTCATCTACAGGCCAGGGTAAACATGCCAAACTGTGCCCCCACTCCAAAATTGTATGAGCATTATGCGTCGGCAAAAACTTGCCCCCCCCAAAAAAAAATTTAGCACTAATATGCATGCTTATCCCCCTAACCATAAATTCTCCCTCCTCCCAGTACAAATCCACCCCCTTGCTGAAATCCCCCCTTATCAGAACAAATCCTTGCCCCCCCCATCCCCCAAATCCCCCAAGCACAAATGGCCCCCCCACAAAAAAATGTAAAAAATCAAATCTCCCCTCCTAGCAGAGATCCTCTACCCCTCAAATGTCCCCTCTGAGTACACATCCTCCCCATCCCCCCATTCCAAATCCCCCCCTAAGAGCACAAATTTCCCCCTAATCCCCCCTCCTACCACAAATCTAGTGCAAATACCCCCAATCATCCCTACTAACACACACCCCCCCAAAAAAATTCCCCTCCCTCCTCTACCTTATCATCTCTAGCACACACCCTCCAATTCCCTCCTTCTAGCACAAATCCCCCCAAATTTCCCCATTTAGCACAAATACCCCAATTATCCCTACGAGCACAACCTCCCACCCCCCCCAAAATAATCCCCTTCCCCCTCTACCATATCATCTCTAGCACAAACCCTACAAATTCCCTCCTTCTAGCACAAATCCTCTTTCCTCCAATCCTCCTCCCAACACAACCTCCCCCCTAAAACACATCCCCTCAAATCTCTCCTAGAACAATTCTTACCCCCTGCCGCTCCCCAAATTCTCCCTCCCAACACAAATCCTCTCCCCCAAATCTCCTTGCAGTCGTCCCCCCCCCCCCCACGGTTACATAATACAACAGTGCCCAGGGCAGCTTCCCCTCCTGCCCACTCCTTGTCCCAGCCCTGGCAGGAGACCTGAGTTTTTTCTAAAGTAGTTAAGAAACATTTACGAGTCTTGTCCCTCCCCTAGCCTGTGATAGGACTGTGAAAGAAGAAGCAGTAGCAGACTGATGAACACATGAGCAGTAAAGCACAACTGATTGGCTCTTTTGTGCTGCTTCTCCCTCTTGACAGGGGATAACAAGAGGCGAATACCTGTAAGTCAAATGCAGGTACTCACTATGCTTGTATTAAGAAAAGTACATTAAACAATGCAATAAAGCTCATATGTGCCCAGACTATAGACATTAAAATAGCTGCATTAATTTGTATTTTTATTATTTGCCTGAAGTTTAGCTTTCAACTTTTTCATATGCTGCGTAGTAAGTTGAAACATATGTTAAACAATAAAAAGGGTAATAATACTTCACTGCAGCACATACATTGGCACATTGGGAAACTCAAGGCTGACCTTCAGACTCTCATTACAAAGGTCGGAGCTGTTTGCATGCACAAGATCGGCACAGCTGACCGCACCTGCACTGTATCTTATCGTCACCCTAAGCAGAGAGATTATTAATATGTTCCAGCTGCACTGTCCTATAAAACATCATCAACCAGCAACGAAAACAGGAGCTTCAAATAAGTACAACTCTTCAGGTTGAAAAAAAGACCTACAGTGGTGATGGAAAGCATTCAGACCCCCTTACATTTTTCACTCTTTGTTATATTGCAGCCATTTGATAAAATCATTTAAGTTTATTTTTTTCCTCATTAATGTACACATAGCACCCCATATTGACAGAAAAACACAGAATTGTTGACATTTTTGCTGATTTATTAAGCACTTCGCGCCCGCGCTATAGCCGAAAGATGGCTGCAGCGCGGACGCTACCTGCCGGGCGGCCGTCCCTGCTGTTTACTTCCACAATGCACGCTCCCGCGGGTGTGCATCGGGGAAGTTCTGTGCTGGCCGTGTCCCTTGGACACAGCCAGTCACAGATCGCCGTAGAAGCACCCTTTTGATCTAATACAGCCATGAGTCTTTTTGGGAAAGATGCAACAAGTTTTTCACACCTGGATTTGGGGATCCTCTGCCATTCCTCCTTGCAGATCCTCTCCAGTTCTGTCAGGTTGGATGGTAAACGTTGGTGGACAGCCATTTTTAGGTCTCTCCAGAGATGCTCAATTGGGTTTAAGTCAGGGCTCTGGCTGGGCCATTCAAGAACAGTCACGGAGTTGTGGTGAAGCCACTCCTTCATTATTTTGGCTGTGTGCTTAGGGTCATTGTCTTGTTGGAAGGTAAACCTTCGACCCAGTCTGAGGTCCTGAGCACTCTGGAGAAGGTTTTCATCCAGGATATCCCTGTACTTGGCCGCATCCATCTTTCCCTCGATTGCAACCAGTCGTCCTGTCCCTGCAGCTGAAAAACAACCCCACAGCATAATGCTGCCACCACCATACTTCACTGTTGGGACTGTATTGGACAGGTGATGAGCAGTGCCTGGTTTTCTCCACACATAGCGCTTAGAATTAAGGCCAAAAAGTTCTATCCTGGTCTCATCAGACCAGAGAATCTTATTTCTCACCATCTTGGAGTCCTTCAGGTGTTTTTTTTAGCAAACTCCATGCGGGCTTTCATGTGTCTTGCACTGAGGAGAGGCTTCCGTCGGACCACTCTGCCATAAAACCCCGACTGGTGGAGGGCTGCAGTGATGGCTGACTTTCTACAACTTTCTCCAATCTCCCGACTGCATCTCTGGAGCTCAGCCGCAGTGATCTTTGGGTTCTTTATTACCTCTCTCACCAAGGCTCTTCTCCCCCGATAACTCAGTTTGGCCGGACGGCCAGCTCTAGGAAGGGTTCTGGTCATCCCAAACATCTTCCATTGAAGGATTATGGAGGCCACTGTGCTCTTAGGAACCTTAAGTGCAGCAGAAATTTTTTTGTAACCTTGGCCAGATCTGTGCCTTGCCACAATTCTGTCTCTGAGCTCTTCAGGCAGTTCCTTTGACCTCATGATGCTCATTTGCTCTGACATGCACTGTGAGCTGTAAGGTCTTATATAGACAGGTGTGTGGCTTTCCTAATCAAGTCCAATCACTATAATCAAACACAGCTGGACTCAAATGAAGGTGTAGAACCATCTCAAGGATGATCAGAAGAAATGGACAGCACCTGAGTTATATATATGAGTGTCACAGCAAAGGGTCTGACTACTTAGGACCATGTGATATTTCAGTTTTTCTTTTTTAATAAATCTGCAAAAATGTCAACAATTCTGTGTTTTTCTGTAGATATGGGGTGCTGTGTGTACATTAATGAGGAAAAAAAAATGAACCTAAATGATTTTAGCAAATGGCTGCAATATAACAAAGAGTGAAAAATTTAAGGGGGTCTGAATACTTTCCATCCCCACTGTAGGTCCAAAGTAAAACCACTTTATGAGATTTCAATTATTCCAGCAGGAAGCAAAAAATACCCTCCCCACTAGCGAAAAGCTCTTTAATGTATATTCTTACCAGTAGCTAGAACCAGTTGAGCCTATGCTGCTATGGATCAAGAGAGTGTAAAGCATAGAGTGCAGGGGTCAGGTTTAAGTAACACAGAATTCAGGGTTAGGATTACAGTAAGTGACACACAGAGTGCATAGGACAGGATTAAGTGACACAGAGTTCAGGGGTCAGAATTAAGTGACACACAGAGTTCAGGGGTCAGAACTAAGTAACACAGAGTTCAGGGTTAGGATTAAGTGACACACAGAGTTCAGGGGTCAGGATTAAGTGGCACACAGAGTTCAGGGGTCAGGATTAAGTGGCACACAGAGTTCAGGTGTCAGGATTAAGTGGCACACAGAGTTCAGGGGTCAGGACTAAGTAACACAGAGTTCAGGGTTAGGATTAAGTGACACACAGAGTTCAGGGTTAGGACTAAGTGACACACAGAGTTCAAGGGTTAGGATTAAGTGACACAGAGTTCAGTGGTCAGGTTTAAGTGGCACACAGAGTTCAGGGGTCAGGACTAAGTAACACAGAGTTCAGGGTTAGGATTAAGTGACACACAGAGTTCAGGGGTCAGGATTAAGTGACACACAGAGTTCTGGGGTCAGGATTAAGTGACACACAGAGTTCTGGGGTCAGGATTAAGTGACACACAGAGTGCAGGGGTTAGGATTAAGTAACACAGAGTTCAGGGTTAGGATTACATGACACACAGAGTGCAGGGGTCAGAATTAAGCATCCATAGATTTCAAGGGTCAGAAATAAGTAATGCACAGAGTTCGGGGGTCAGGATAAAGTAACAACCAGAGTTCCGGGGTCAAGATTAAGCATCCATATATTTCAAGGGTCAGGATCAAGTATCACATAGAGTTAAGAGTAAGCATGCATAGATTTCAGGGGTCAAGATTAGATATCACACAGAGTATAGGGGTTAGGATTAAGTAACACACAGGGTGCAGGGGTCAAGATTAAGCATTCATAGATTTCAGGACTTCAGGATTGGGGGTCCACAGATTTCAGGGGTCAAGATTTGGTAAAACACAGAGTTCAGGGGTTAAGATTAAGCACACATAGATTTTAGGGGTCAGGATTAAGTAACACACAGAGTTCAGGGTTAAGAGTAAGCATGCATAGATTTCAGGGGTCAGGATTAAGTATCACATAGAGTTTAGGGGTTAGGATTAAGTAACACACAGGGTGAAGGGGTCAGGATTAGGTACCTATAGATTTGAGGGGTCAACAATGAGTAACAGACAGAGTTCAGGGGTCAGGATTAGGTATTGCAGAGTTCAGGGGTCAGGATTAGGTATCGCAGAGTTCAGGGGTCAGGATTAAGTAACACAGAGTTCAGGGTTAAGAGTAAACATTCAAAGATTTCAGGTGTCAGAATTAAGTATCACACAGAGTTCAGAGTTTAGAATTAAGCATCCACAGATTTAAAGGGCCACGATTAGGTAACACACAGAGTTCAGGAGTCAGGATTAAGAATCACACAGAGTTCAGGAATAAGCACCCACAGATTTAAGGGGTCAAGATTAGGTAACACACATACAGTAGTTCAGGGGTTAAGATTAAGCATCCACAGATTTCAGGGGTCAAAATTAAGTAACACACGGAGTTTAGGGGTCAGGATTAAGTAACACAAAGTGTTCAGGTTTAAGATATGCACCTGGTCTGGAGTTATAAGTGCACCGTAATAAGGGGTTAGGAATAAGTAACACACAGAGTTCAGGATTAACAAATGCACAAGGTTCAGAAGTAAGTAATGCAAGTTCAAGGTCAGGAATAAGTAAAACACAAGGTTCAGGGTTAAGAGTTCAAAGGTTATTCCTGCATCTTGGCCCTCTGTCCACATGCGCATTAACCCCTAAAAATATTAATTGCGGGGATCGCGGCTGCTGCATATGTAAGGCACGGTAGTCCCATCCACAAAGTGAGTATGATATGCAGTGCACACATCTTTAGAGCTGGGGTCTCGAAGGGAACTACGGACCATGGGCAGCGTAAACAGTGCCCCAAAATCATAATGTTGGTAAGTATGGTGGTAATGTAGCCATGCCTATATTTTGCCACAGAAAGCTGCACATTTAGCACATTATTTGACCCAGCATGTCTGCCTTTCTCAAGTTCTAAATTTGGTGGGTATGCATTAGAGCTCCATTACACCTACGTGTTGTGGCAGTACGCATGTTACAGATTAGGGAGCTGAAACAGAAAACAGTTACTGTATGTGCTTTCCTTCTATAGGGACAAGTATGCTAATAGCAGTATTGTTACACCCATCCATAGAGAAAAGAGGTTTCTGCAAAATGTGTTATGAGTAAAAATGGTAAATCGAGTGAAGGATGCACCCTCCAAGGTCTCATCATAACTGATAATTGTGCAATCACGAAGAAGGAACAAATTGTTTTGAAGTATGGATGTTATCCTTGTAGTGTCCTTTCCTGAAGTTACCTGACCTGAGGTGTATGGCGAGGTCAGGCAATGGGTGTATATAAAGTGCACCTGTCATGTATCCACGATACAAGCAGATATTACTTGTCTCTAGTAAGGTGATCTGCAAAAAGCAGTGGCATTGCTTAGATTCAGCATAAAGCAGGGGTCAGCAACCTTTTTCCACTTAAGGTCCAGATTCAATGTATGTAAATGCATGGAGGGCCGCATTCACCTGGTAATAAATGAAGATAACATTACACAGCCTTCGCACCTCTAGCCCCCTTTACATTTTACTACCCCTGCACCTCTGGACCCTTTAACATTACACAGCCCCCGTACCTCTGGATCCCTTTACATTACACAGTCCCTGTACCTCTGGACCCCTTTACATTACACAGCCCCCCCTGCATACTACAAAGCCCCCGCACCTCTGACCCCCTTTACATTACACAGCCCCCTGTATCTCTGGACCCCTTTACATTACATAGCCCCCGTACCTCTGGACCCCTTTACATTACACAGCTCCCATACCTCTGAACCCCTTTACATTACACAGCCCCCTTACCTCTGGACCCCTTTACATTACAGAGCCCCCCGCACTTCAGACCCCCTTTACATTACACAGCCCCCTGCGCCTCTGGATCTCTTTACATTACACAGCCCCCCTGCACCTCTGGACCCCTTTACATTACACAGCCCCCTTAACTCTGGACCCCTTTACATTACACAGCCCCCATACCCCTGGACCCCTTTACATTACACAGCCCCCATACCTCTAGACCCCTTTACATTACACAACCCCTGTACCTCTGGACCCCTTTACATTACACAGCCCCCACACCTCTGGACCCCTTTACATTACACAGCCCCCATACCTCTGGACCCCTTTACATTACACAGCCCCCGTACCTCTGGACCCCTTTACATTACACAGTCCCCCCTGCATACTACAGAGCCCCCGCACCACTGACCTTCTTTACATTACACAGCCCCCTGCAAGTACATTACACAGCAAAAACAGAAAAAATACACTTTCATAAATTAAAAAAAAACAAAACAGTAAAGTTATCTCAATTTTTTTTTTTGTATAATGTGAAAGATGATGTTATGCTGAGTAAATAGATACCTAACATATCATGATTTAAAATTGTGCACACTCATGGAATGGCGACAAACTACGGTACTTAGAAATCTCCATAGGCGATGTTTTAAAAATTTCTACAGGTTACCAGTTTAGAGTCGCAGAGGAGGTCTTGTGCTAGAATTATTGCTCTCGCTCTAACGATTGTGGCGATGCTTCACATGTGTGGTCTGAACAAGGTTTACATTTGCTGTCGCGAGTTACGTATGCGTTCGCTTCTGCGTGCGAGCATGGGGGGGTGGGGAGCTTTATTTTTTTATTTTTTCCCCTTTGAAAAAATTTCTGATCACTTTTATTGCTGTCACAAGGAATGTAAACATCCCTTGTGACAGTATAAGGCAGTGATCGGTACTCTTTATGGAGAGACCTGGGGTCTGGGGGTCCCCAAATTCCAAATTCCTCCTCTGCACTTAAAAGAATTCAAAATTCCAAGTTTGGCTGTTTTGAATGCTGTCATTTTTTTTAAATTTGGCGCCTTTAAGCCTTCTGTAAACCGGAAGTGATGTCATGACATCGCTTCCGGGTTACTATATCCGAGACCCAATCAAAGGTGATTCCCGCTTCATTCGGTCCCCGGCCAGCTTACCAGCTTTTTTTACTGGTTCATGATTTAATACAACAGTAAAATAATAGAAAAAAAAAGGGAGAAGAAATTCTACAGAAAGGATTTGTAGCTCCTGACTTTTAATTATTTTTTCCATCCTGAGTGAACAAACGCTTTAACTGCTTCTTTAGTCTAGGGGAGAGTTTTTGCACTTCAACTTACCTGATCCTCCACTCCTGCAGCAGATGGCACTCCACCATGCTCCAGCGGTGTACTATCCCTTGGCATCACATTCAAGGCAGGCTATGGACCTTGCACTGGTCTTGACGATTGCATTCTTCTTCTTATTATTATTATTATACAGGATTTATATAGCGCCAACAGTTTACACAGCGCTTTACAATATAAAAAGGAGACAATACAGTTATAAAACAATAAAATACAAGAGGATTAAGAGGGCCCTGCTCAGAAGAGCTTACAATCTAATAGGGTGGGGCAGGTGGTACAAAAGGTTGTAACTGTGGGGAATGAGCTGATGGAAGTGGTAAAAGATTAGTTGGAGACGTGATAGGCTTTCCCAAAGAGATGAGTTTTCAGGGATCGCCTGAAGGTAGCAAGAGTAGGCGATAGCTGGACCGGTGGAGGTAGCGAGTTCCAGAGGATGGGAGAGGCTCTGGAGAAATCCTGGAGACGAGCATGGGAGGAGGAGATGAGAGAGCTTGAGAGTAGGAGGTCTTGAGAAGAGCGGAGAGGACAATTTGGGTGATATTTGGAGACAAGATTGGTGATGTAGCTCGGGGCAGAGTTGTGAATGGCTTTGTATGTTGTGGTTAGTATTTTGAATTTAATTTGCTGGGTTAATTCCTGAGCAATTCCTGGTGTGAACTGGGCCTCAGAAACTATTTCATGAAAAATAGATTACAGGGACTATTAAGTAGCGGATGTGTATGGATTATTTTAGGAGAATAAGGATATCATTTAGTGACACGTTAACTATGGAGTTTTTTATTTAATACTACTAAGCACACTCAGAAGCTGGGAGGTGGTGTAAGTAATAGTCATAAATAATTATCACAGCTAAAAAATATTATGGGGAATAAAAAAAAAGATGGGAGTCTGAAGTGGTGAATCTCACATGTGGGACATAAATTCTGAGATCCCGAGGTAATGCCTAAAATTGCAGAGTAGGAAGAGAACTTGATATTTCCAGCCATGTGTATAGCGAGGATTCTAATTGCCTATAGCAGGACACGCCATCTGTAATACACACTGCAGCACAGTGAAAACAGACGGGTGTGTTGTGCTGTGGAAGGAGTCTGATCACTTAAATAAGCTTAATCACCATGGCTCTGTCAGGGAAATTAGAAGCTGCTGCAGTGAATAAAACAAGGTCTTGTAGAAGGATTAGACTCTAATGCCGCGTACACATGAGCGGACTTTACGGCAGACTTTGCTCGGCGGACTTTACGCCGGACTTTATGACGGACTTTCCGAATGAACGGACTTGCCTACACACAATCCACCAAAGTCTGTCGAATTCATACATGATGACGTACGACCGGACTAAAACAAGGAAGTTCATAGCCAGTAGCCAATAGCTGCCCTAGCATGGCTTTTTGTCCATCGAACTAGCATACACACGAGCGGACTTTTCGACCGGACTCGAGTTCGACGGATAGATTTAAAACATGTTTCAAATCTAAGTCCGTCCAACTTTTGAGCAAACAAAGTCCGCTGGAGCCCACACACGATTGAATTGTCCGGCGAAATCCCGTCCGCCAGGCAAAGTCTGCCGTAAAGTCCGCTCGTGTGTACACGGCATTATGGTGATGAGAAGGATGGCACTGTAAAAGTCGGAGACATTGTTAAATAAACAGATGGCACAACATGATGCTCAGGGGTGCCCTCTAATGGGCAAAATAAGTATTGTGAAAATCCAGATCGGGGGTAGTTCACACCAGGTCCTTTGAGCTGCATTTTTCTGCACACCAACGCACACATGTATAGTCTGAACAGGGCACCCAACATCTAAACCCAACAATAATCGCTTAGCAGTTCTCATTTATGGTGGCAGAATGAATTTTCTTTTTTGATGTTTTTATTTTCACCTGGTGATCCTGCCAGTAACACATTTTACAATTCTAGGATGGCAACGCTTACACACTGTACTGTATCTATGGAGGAGCAGCGTTGTCACCCTAGGACAGGAAATGACCACAATATTAATCCTACTCTGTGGATTGAGGAAGAGAGGAAGTCTCCTCCAATATTACCACCTTATGATAGGACAACATTAAGTCCTGGATCTTTCTACCTCTTAGTTCCATAGAGGAGGTACCTATTAGCTATTTCCTTGGCGAAGTATCTTTAGATTGATATAACCATATGATGCTATAAACCAACGAGACCACTATATTGAGGTCAATGGTAATGTATGGATGTCTTGCAACCCTTTCACTGACGAAGTGGAGCTATCCATAAAACACGTTGACTTCAAACCGATATCTGAAATGGGACACTTAGTATAATGCATATACTGTATATGTAGCGCTCACTCTTGCAGGAGCCTGCAGTATAAGGTCCCTAGGACCTTTTCTGGTATTAGTAACTGCAGCCAGGCACATAGTCACAGTAATGCCCCGTACACATGATCGGACTTTCCGACAAAAAAACTGCGAATTTTTGTTCGAAGGTTGTTGGCTCCAACTTGTCTTGCATACACACAGTCATACAAATGTTGGCCAACAATTACGAACGTGGAAATGTGGTGATGTACAAGACGTACGACGAGCCGAGAAAAAAGGAAGTTCAATAGCCAGTGCGGCACCTTCTGCTTGATTCCGAGCATGCGTGAACTTTTGTGCGACGATCGGAAATTCCGACAACAACGTTTTGTAGCCAGAAAATTTGAGAACCTGCTAGCAAACATTTGTTGGTGGAAAGTTATGTCAAATGTTCGATGGAGCATACACACGGTGGGATTTTCAGCCAACAAGCTCACATCAAACATTTCCCGTCGGAAAATCCGACCGTGTGTACGCGGCATAACTCCTTTGGCTCATTGAACAGTCTAGGGGTATGCTTTTCCGATGCTTTGTTGCAGAATTTGAACTTTCATAGGAGTAGGGCAACTGTGGGATACTCCAGTAACTCTAGTAGCAACTTGAGGACACTAATCTTCCTCCTAGTCAGAGTCCTTTTACAAGTCTATAGTGGACTGAGCCAGGACACCAGGCACAATGCTCCCCCTTGAATAGTTGGTTGCCTTCTTCCAATACCTTCCAGACACCTTTTCCAGTGATACCAGACCAGATCCCCGGATGAAAATCTGCTCCAGCAACTTTCAGCAGATAAGGCACTACAGCTACCCTAGCTGAGACCTTTATGAACAGCAACAACACATGGCAAGTCTGCCTCCTCTAGGAAAAAGCCCCCCTCTGCTCCAGGCCTCAGAGTATTAATGCTCCCTCCCAGCCACCATCTGGACATCTTTCCCCAGGGATTGGCCAAGGCTGCAAAAATATTCAGCTGTTGATCTGACTCTCCCAGCTCACTATCTTCCAGAACCTTTCCAGACAGACTGGGGGAAGCAGGTGACTCTGCATCCAGTGAAACACGGAACAGACCAAAACAATAACATGTAGCTACACTAATTACAGTGAGCCTGTAACTAAATCTACCTAACCTAGTACCCATCTAAGAGGTTTTCGTAGAAGGTTAGGAAAAAAACAAAAAAACACACAACATTGTACTGAGCATCGTATTCAATTCTTTTGTGTGATGTGACTAATACATTTGGAAATATCTTTTTTATACCCATGCTTTGACTTTATACCCAAGGGTGCCATCATAGAAAGTCCCTGGTTCTTACCTTGTAGCCATTTGTTGTTTTGGAGTGGTGGCATTCTAGGTCCTCTGCCTAGTGCCAATCTGCTTCCCTCCACCTTCTCCTTTGAACCTAGGACAGGAAGCATGTTAGGACTACAGAATTGCCCCCCCCCCAACTACCAACCAGGTAATTTTCAGCAGGAGGTTGGTAGGGTATACTGAACCAAAGCAAAGAAAAGGTCAATGCTAAGTTCAACGCATGGAATTCCAGGTCAGATTTCTCGTTTCAATGGAGTGTCCCTTTCAATTGATTAGAAATAATAATTGCCACAGCATTTTATTCAAGGACAGAATTTATTTGCATTGGTATTATCTGGTTACAACATATAATCCAGAGAGAAGTGATAGGGAGAGAATACAAAAAACAAAAACAAAAAAAACAAAAACAAAAAACAAAACAAAAAAAACAGGTAATCCCTGCACTATTATACTATCTCAAGAGTGGAGGTTTGGATTATCATAGATGCCAACCGTTAACTGGTTCTTTAACAAATGTTGGGCCATATGACTATTGACAGGCGGCCATAGAGGTAAGGATATTGCTTCTTCTTTTAGTAGGTGTGCTTGGTGTACAGCTTATCCTGTTCTGACATCGTTAATATACATGCTAATTTTCGGCCAATTTCCATCACGGAAATCCCTAAGTAGAAAGCCTGCACTATTAACTATCTCAAGAGTGGAGGTTTGGATTATCATAGATGACTGGTAACTGGTTCTCTTTAACGAAGATTGGGCTATATGACTTTAGGTTCTCTTTATGCCAAGGCTGAGTGTACATGAGAGTCACTTGGGCTTCTTGCAGTCCTTATACGAAGGATAGATGTTTGTCAGCCGGGACGTTAAATTGAGTTTTGTGCTCCTCAAACAATTCGCTCAGCTTCTCCATGTAGAGTTTGTGCAGCTTGTCCACCTCTTCATCCGATGGGGTTGCATTTTCCGTCACTTTGATCGGCTTTCCAACTGTAAGAAAAATGAAATAGCAGTCGTTGGTTTTGCAAATGGAAATGAGAACATCACGTTAGGGGGAGTCCACCAAAAATTGCTGTTCTAGTTTTAAGCTGACCATACACAAATAATTTTATTTAAAAAAATTTTGTTAAAAAAAAATATATTTTAAACATTTTTATTCGATTTTCCATTCGTTACTGGGGTCAAATTGACGGGCACTTTTGAGTAAATTGACAAGAAAATTTGCAGGAGCAAGGTGGAAAAGTTTTCTTGAATGAACAAATTTCTAACAGTTAAAGTGATTCTAAATGGTTGTGCCCCAGACGACGTCATTGTGTGACGAAATGCGCATTGGGAGGAGCTGACGTGCTGACGTCTCGCGGGACGGGTGTCCGTACAAGCCGGCTGGCTGTTTTGTTTTTACTGCTTCGAAACATTGTAAGTGACTTTCTTTTATACAAACAAATTATGTGTAACAGTATTACGCTATGATGATCCTTTCTTGTTCTGGGAACATCTGAATACCACCATATTCCATCCTATCACGATCTGTGACTGGCGAGTTTGGCGGTCCCTATGCTGATCATCTAGAAGGGTTTTGCCTGGAATCTGTCCTTGTGGCCCCTCATTGGATAAAGGCCCTGGCCGGGTATAGGTCGCAAGCGTCTATAGCTTGCCGTCTGGTAAGCGAGCATTTTGTATGGTTTATCACTGGTGGTGTGGTGGAGGACGAAATTCATCATTTTGGACTTTATTGAACACGTTTGTTTGATCCTTGAGCACTACCTACCTACATTAATGGACGTTTTTTATATTTTTTTTCAATTTTTATACTGCTGACTGTAATATCACTGGTGTATGTTCTGCAACCTAAAGTTTATTTAGCGCTGCTACCTATTGCCGATTCTAAATGGTTGACATTTTTCTTTAAAAAAAAAAAAATCATGTTATACTTATCTGCTCTGTGCAGCGGTTTTGCACAGAGCAGCCCCAATCCCCTTCTTTTTAGGTCCCCCACCAGCGCTCCTGGCTCCTTCCCCCTGCCAAGTGTCCCCAAGAGCAAGCCTCTATGGGGGAAATTCGAACAGGCTCACTCTCGAGTTGTGCTCCTTTGAATGGACGTTGTCCACAGTGTGGCTTGGCCCCACCCCCGCTCTCTACTCATTGACTCATTGGCTGTGATTGATAGAAGAGAGAGACCCGAGCCGCTGCTCTCATGCACATCACTGGATCGAGATGGGGCTCAGGTAAATATTAGAAGGGCTGGTGGGGAGGGAGCTACACCCACAGGGTTCTTTACCTTTAATGCAAACAATGCATTCAGGTAAAAAAACCTTCTGCATTTAGAACCACTTTAATGTGGTTTTTCGTTCGTGAAAAGTCCATTTATTTTGAAATCGAATGTTAAAGGCCAACTTTTCTGATGCACTTTTGTCACTGAATGTATGATGAGAATCTTTGTTCAAAATTTCGAACAAATGTTTGTGCAAGCGTTCATTCAAAATTCTGCTAGTGTATGATCAGCTTTAAAGGGGAAGTAAACTAGTGAGAATATATCTCCTAAAAAGGCACCGTTTAGGAGAGATTTACATTACATGCAGCCAGTGACCTCCTTCAGAGTGCATGCGCCAGTGAATGGCCACCCATTCTTTCCGAGCCCTGTGCCATAAACGTCCGCTCCCGCGCACTTGCGTAGTAGTGACGTCATCGCAGCTCCGGCCAGGAAGCAAGACAGGTGAAGATGGAACGGCTGCAACGCTGACATTGTGGCGCTGGAACAGCTTCGTTCTAAGGTAAGTTTCACGTAATGTGAGCACATTATGGCTTTACATAATCTCACAAAAGTGAGTGCACCCCTCACATTTTTGTAAAGATTTTATTATATCTTTTCATGTGACATCGCTAAAATGTAAAGTAGTGAGTGTACAGCTTGTATAACAGTGTAAATTTGCTGTCCCCTCAAAATAACTCAACACACAGCCATTAATGTCTAAACCGCTGGCAACAAAAGTGAGTACACCCCTAAGTGAAAATGTCCAAATTGGGCCCAATTAGACATTTTCCCTCCCATGTGACTCATTAGTGTTACAAGGTCTCAGGTGTGAATGGGAAGCAGGTGTGTTAAATTTGGTGTTATCGCTCTCACTCACTTATAGGCTATAAGAAAATTGCCAAGACCCTGAAAGACCCTGAAACTGAGCTGCAGCAAGGTGGACAAGACCAAACAGCGGTTTAACAGGCCAGGTTCCACTCAGAACAGGCCTCGCCATGGTCAGTGCTCAGTGTCATATTCAGAGGTTGTCTTTGAGAAATAGAGGTATGAGTGCTGCCAGCATTGCTGCAGAGGTGCAAGGGGTGAGGGGTCAGCCTGTAGGTACTCAGACCTTACGCGGCACACTGCATCAAATTGGCCTGCATGGCTGTCGTCCCAAAAGGAAGCCTCTTCTAAAGATGATGAACAAGGAAGTCTGCAAACAGTTTGCTGAAGATAAGCAGACTAAGGACATGGCGAACCATGTCCTGTGGTCTGATGAGACCAAGATAAACTTATTTGGTTCAGATGGTGTGAGGCATGTGTGGCGGCAACCAGGTGAGGAGTACAAAGACAAGTGTGTCTTGCCTACAGTCAAACATGGTGGGTCATGGTCTGGGACTGCATGAGTGCTGCTGGCACTGGGGAGCTACAGTTCATTGAGGGAACCATGAATGCCAACATGTACTGTGACATACTGAAGCAGAGCATGATCCCCTCCCTTCGGAGACTGGGCCGCAGGGCAGTATTCCAACATGATAACGACCCCAAACACACCTCTAAGACGACCACTGCCTTGCTAAAGAAGCTGAGGGTAAAGGTGATGGACTGGCCAAGCATGTCTCCAGACGTAATCCCTATTGAGCATCTGTGGGGCATCATCCAACGGAACGTGGAGGAGTTCAAGGTCTCTAACATCCACCAGCTCTGTGATGTCGTCATGGAGGAGTGGAAGAGGACTCCAGGGACAACTGGTGAACTCCATGCCCAAGAGTAAGGCAGTGCTGGAAAATAATGGTGGCCACACAAAATATTGATACTTTGGGCCCAATTTGGACATTTTCACTTAGGTGTGTACTCACTTTTGTTGCCAGCGGTTTAGACATTAATGGCTGTGTGTTGAGTAAGTTTGAGGGGACAGCAAATGTACACTGTTATACAAGCTGTACACTCACTACTTTACATTGTAGCAAAGTGTCATTTATTCAGTGTTGTTACATGAAAAGATATAATAAAATATTTACAAAAATGTGAGGGGTGTACTCACTTTTGTGAGATACTGTGTGTATATATATATATATATATATATATATATATATATATATATATATATATATATATATATATTAACCTGGGGGATAGGTAGCATGTATAAAGCTCCCTGGGATGAGCAGTCTTTCAGGCACAGATACCAAATCCAGTGAGGTAGTGACAAACAGTGCAGTGTTTATTTGTGATATATACAAGTCTATATACAGGTGCTGTACAGGGTTCTAGAAAAACAAATAGGAACAAAAATAGCCAAACAAAAGCCTACCCCTTCGGGATGGGCGAACAGTTCGGCCCGAGCATGAGCTTGGGCCAAACTTTCGCCGTTCGGATGTTCGATGAACAGTCGAACAAGCGGATCGGTCAACCGTTTGTTCGCCCCCCCGAACCAACCACAATGCATTGCGGCGCTGAACAGTGCATTACAAGCCCCAATTGGCTGAAGCGCTATAAGCTTATGCCAATCAGGGCACAGAGCACTGTCAGAGTCATGATTGGACACTGTCATCGTGACTTTATCCAATCATGGCTCATTCCCACCTCATAGTATAAAAGTATTCTTTCAATGGCAGCCATTTTCAGTGTGATTTCGGCGTGGAGAGAGATAGAACAGGGCTCTGTTCAGTGCTGTTAGTTAGTTAGTGTGCTATACTGTGCTATTTTGCTTCAATTGTCGCTGTAGAAAATTGGATCATGCTTTGCTGGGGCCTTTTGCCTTCCTCTGGATCAACTGTGGGTATAGGATTGTGTATATGGGATTGTATGATATTTATTTATTTATTTTTATGGTTGAACTGGATGGACATGTGTCTTTTTTTGACCTATGTAACTATGCTGGAGGAAGTGAAGGAGTGTATATAGACTGTATATAGGAAACTTGTCCCTAAAGTTTCTCTAAAGTCAAGTGGGCATCCCATAATACCCATACTCCCCATTCAAGTTTTATCCCCTCAATAAAAATACAAAAACAAGCACTGGACTGTTTCTAGACTCTGGGAGCCTGTGAAAATGTGCTGTGCCTAGCTGTGCAGGGTGGGGGATCCCATTCCACTTGCAGCTCATACATGGGGTCCGCTACAAATATATATATATTTTTTTAAAACTGTCATTTTCAGTTTCGGCCAAGTGCATCCTGAATTTTTGGTACCAAAATCTCCATTCAGTGCACCTCTAAAACCAGAACGATACTCCCCTTCTCTCCAGTGTTGTGGTGTCCCGGAGCCCCCTTTCCGGCTGCTGACATCTTCAGTCGGTCTGCTTCCTAGTACCGATCTCCAGGCTCCAGCTATTTACATTGGCCAGGCCAAGGGGATGTCACTCCCATGCATGAGCGGGAGTTCATTCATCTTCGGCATTGCCGAAGCTGTACACTGAGCAACGCATGCGCAGCTCGGTCTACAGGGGCCGACAAGAAGGTAAGCAACTTTAATGCAGAAGAGACTTAGATTGTCTTTTCCGCATTAAAAATCCTGCCTGTTCATTATTTTCCCCTCCTTTAACAATGGTTCTGACTGACCCCTGCTCTAGTTGTGGCCGGAGTTGTGCTTTAATAGCTGACAATAACCCCTCCCTGGTTCACAATATGGAAAAGTGACCCGGTGAGGCAAGCCTTGGATCATTCACCCCAGTGCTGACTTTACAAAACACGGCCTGAGAGTGGACATTAGTGCAATTAACTTCTTCTAATAATACTGAACCTGACAGCAGCCGGCATGTAACAGTATCTAGCGGAACATTGAGTACAATGCACTGTTTGCTCGTCACATTAGTGCCGAGCACAAGAAGAATTATTTATCCATCTCTCCGATGTGCTGTCACCATATCAAGCTTGTCAGCAAGATCCAGAGTGTCCCTTCTAATAGAAGCCTCATCCTTCTCCTCTCTGGGAAGAAGCTCCAGATAAATACAATGAACACTTTGTACTAGATGGGAATTATTTCACTTGTGTCTCTATCTGAAGTTTAAAGTGGAACTAAACTCTCCCACAGTGGTGGCTGGTGCTCAAAATTTTTGGAGGGGTGCAAACAAACTGAAAAATTCTGAAAAAAAACCCCATCACTTGCAGCCTCACTGTGCCATCAAACGCAGCCACTGTGCCCATCAAACGCAGCCACTGTGCCATCAAATGCAGCCACTGTGCCCCATAAAATGCAGCCACTGTGCCCATCAAACGCAGCCACTTTGCCATCAAACGCAGCCACTGTGCCCATCAAACGCAGCCACTTTGCCATCAAACGCAGCCACTGTTCCCATCAATTGCCGCCACTGTGTCCCATAAAATGCAGCCACTGTGCCCCATAAAATGCAGCCACTGTGCCCATCAATTGCCGCCACTGTGCCCATCAATTGCTCCCACTGTGCCCATCAATTGCTTCCACTGTACCCCATCAAACACAGCCATTGTTCCATATCAAATGCTGCCAGTGTGCCCCCCGCCGGCCCGCCGTCTGCACCTGTCTCCGTGGGACAGCTCCTCGATGTCTTTTCCCATCCTCTCCACCCGTCCTCTGCTATGATTGGACGCCTGGCGTCCAATCACAGCGCCTGTCGTTTCAACCAGTCAGGTGACGGGTAACAGATCCAAGCACCTGATTGGTGTAGAGGCAGTTTAGTGTTAGGAAAGCGAATATTCATTCACTTGTCTAACAGAGCTGAGTGACCTGCGAGTGCCCAGCATGGCGCTCGCAGGTCACCTTTTTTGATGCCTATTAGAGCCTCAGGCTCTAAACAGGTGCTTCAAAACTACCCCCCGCCGCTGTAATTCAGGCGCCCTGTGCCCGAAAAGGGGCCGGGCGCCTGAATAAGGGGTGGCAGCGGCGGCCATAGATAGATTCATGCTCTCCAAATAAACATGAACTATGTTTAATCCTTATGCTGCTAGCACTATTAGATAGGAGGCACACACATTATTTACTTGTCTTAATTTTTTTTCTATTTCTTTATTTGCTTCCTGGTTTCTGGCCTAGGCCAATGGCCATGCATCCCAAAAGACTTCATAGGCATTTTTTTTTTTCATCTGGAAAAGTGGATTAGGGGCTTTCTCAGCTAAGCACACTCTCCTGCCTGCATGCCTGGGCTAAGGGCAGACGGAGTGCATGAAGTAAATGCTACATGGATCATCTGCCCTTACTCGAGATGGCTGTGACTAGAAATGCTAGAGGGCTGTTTTTCAAAGTGTTTTCTCAACAAAAGAAAAGGATCCTTGAGAAAGTCACGTGGTCAGTGACGTAAGGCGTGGGAGGAGCCAGTGTATGATCACTGCTGTTTTGACACATCAGTTTGACAGCAGTGTCTCTCTGTATGAGCCATGTTCACAGCGGCTGACTGCTAACCTATATGCCTTGGTTTATCGGATGTCTGTGAGTGTATCTCTGTCATGCTATACCTGCTCGGTTCTTATTGTTCTAAACTCATTGCGCAATTATATGTTTTTCTGTTTCTTTGCATAAATTCATCACATGTTGAGACTACTTATTGAATCAAAGCCTAACACATCACTGTTTCTTCGTTTGGGGAAAGAACTTATGATTCTTGCTGAGTGAAGTTGTCAACAGGATTACTAATCATTATAGCAGTTAACCCCTCAACTTGATGATGGATAGACTGCTGGGCTAATTATATAATTAGCTTTTTTTCTATTGTTTTCTCATTACTCTCCAAAGTATACCGTGTATTTGAAGTCTATAGTAGTACCTGCACATAGCAATATTGTCTTTATTTATATTTTTGTTGAATTCTTGCTATTAACACCACACAATATTGGTTTTCATTTTAATGGCAAGTCTATTTGTCAGCACCCTTTTAGTAAGTTTATTAGAAAGGATTTGAATGCACCTTATGCACTTTAATTGATCACATTGTTTATTCGCACGTATTTTGCATTTTTATAGAGTGAGTTGTACACAGATTGATATTAATTAGAGCGCATCCATATTTTATTTCAAATTATTTGATCACCTCTGCGTTTTTGTTTTTTTTGCGCTATAAACAAAAAAAGACTGACAATTTAAAAAAAAAAAAAAAAAACAATTTTTTTTTGCTATAATAAATATCCAAAAAAAATGTTAAAAAATGAAAGTTTAGGCCGATATGTATTCTACATATTTTTGGTAAAAAAAAAAAAATCGCAATAAGCGTATATTGATTGGTTTGCACAAATGTTATAGCGTCTACAAAATAGGGGATAGATTTATGGCATTTCTATTATTCATTTTTTGTTTTTTACTAGTAATGGTGGTAATCAGCGATTTTTAGCAGGAATATGGCAGACAGATCACACACTTATGACACTTTTTTGGGACCAGTGACATTTATACAGCGATCAGTGCTAAAAATAGCCACTGATTACTTTATAAATGTCACTGGCAGGGAAGGGGTTAACACTAGGGGGCGATCAAGGGGTTAAGTGTAGTGACTGGAGGAAGAGACAGTTCACTAGGAATAGCAGATCTGTCTATCCTCCCCTGACAGAACGGGGATCTGTCCGTTTACATAGACAGATCCCTGTTCTGTCTCTCTCAGCAGCAATCTCGGGTGGCCAGCGGGCATCGCGGCCGTCGGCCATGCGCATCGGCTCCGGCGTCACACGCGCGCGCCCCCTAGTGGTCTTAAAGCGGCTGACGTACAATGACAGCGATTCGCCCAGAAGAGCCAACCTGCCGCAGCACAACTGCGGCGGCTGGTCTTTAAGTGGTTAAAGCAGGATATAGAGCACAGTGCTTGTGCGGTGTCATTTGTCCCTCTCTATGCTGTAAAATACCTGTTCCTGATCCTGCCTGTTCTTGTGTCCCCCTTAGTGTGCTGACCACGGTAATCATGGCTGCTGATCCACAATACCGTGGTCAGTTTATGTGCCTCTGTCATCAAGCAGTCTCTCCTCTCTCCCCCCTCTCCTCCTCCCTCCCTGCCTGCCAGCTAGGGAGTCTATGTGTCAGCCATCTCCTCCCCTACCGCTGCTGTGGCTGTAAAATCACAAATCCCAAATCCTGGAAGCTCCTCTGTTACAGAAAGATATACTGTGCAGTATCTGTGTTTTGAAAATTATGCAGCAAAATATCTTATTTAAGAGCACCTCTGTCCGCTCATGTGACCTCCCACCACTCTCCTCCCCTCCTCCCTGGTGATGTCAATGGGGAATCAACCACTTTCAATACTATAAAAACTCTATAAGAAATGTAGTGCATGAAAAATGTTAATAAGATGTGCTCCCAAAGACCACAAACCTATCAGCCAGGTGTGGTAAATGGAACAAATAATGCTAAAAGTCCATGTGTCATAAAAATTAAGTGAAGGCCAGAGTAAAAAAGGTATCTTATTATTATTATTGCTAAAAAAAACAATACATATATAAAAAAAGTGATCACAATAGAGGTCAAGGGCAGCAAATGAAATAGTGTGGAAGTCCGACGCGTTTCGACCCATAGGTCTTCTACTGCCCCAGTAGAAGACCTATGGGTCGAAACGCGTCGGACTTCCACACTCATTTGTTGCCCTTGACCTCTATTGTGTTCACTTTTTTTATATATGCATTGTTTTTTTAGCAATAAAAGATACCTTTTTTATCTGCACCATGGGGAGGCTTTATTTTTCTCTTTACATAAAGAAGTGAATGCCCAACCTCCACCATACGCAGCACATCCCAGCTGGCATTATCCAGCCTAGATCCACCGTGAACATCCATCCGATGACCATGCCAGTTCCTGTGAATCGCTTACCTGTGAGGTTCGACGGTCCAGATATCACTCCACATGCCCTGGGTGGCACCATGCCTTCATGACTCCATGTCCTTGACAGGGGAGTCCACTGGATCAGGTAAGAGTTTACGCCTACCATTTTCTGTTTTGATGCCGTTGTGAGTTAAGGAGGCGTCCATGTACTGATCTACCAAGTCTCCTTCCTACATTCGGAACATCCTTCATTACCAGTGACTTTCTTTATGTGCACATTTAGAGACTCTGGCCTTCACTTAATTTTTATGACACATGGACTTTTAGCATTATTTGTTCCATTTACCACAACCGGCTGATAGGTTTGTGGTCTTTGGGAGCACATCTTATTAACATTTTTCATGCGCTACATTTTTTATAGAGTTTTTACTGTTTGTTTGTCACACTGTATGTAGCTGCTTTCCTTTGTCACCAGCTAGCGCAGTGTCTTTTTTGATATTTTCACTTTCAATACTAAGAATGTATTAAATCGTAGACATGTGCACTGCCGAAAAATTTGTTCGCTTTCATTTCATTTGTTTATTTTTTTTTTTTCGGGTCATTCGTTATGATCGAAATTCATTATTTCAAATAGATTCATAACTTCGGAAAAATTTGAATTTGTTATGTTCTATATGTTTAGATGCGGTATTCGTTATTTCGATACTTTGGAAAAATCAGAAATTCGAAAATCCAAAATAACTAACAAATAATAATAACTATTACTAACTATTAAATTATAGGTATTGGAATTTCCTTTCAAATTTGGCTGTTAGTGGACGTAACGAATACGAATTTATCTTAAGTTACAAATTATCAGAAATAACTAACGCCGCATCGAATGGAATGTAACAAATTAATAATAATAAATAATAATAATTTGCTTGCCAGATAAAAGCAAGCAAAGGGCTGCTTTCGGCCCTGGGCTGCAGTTTGGATGCCACTGCCCTATTTGATGGAAAAACAAAGTTAAGCAAAAAATGTTTTTTTTTTTTTTTTTTTTGAAATTGTAGAAAATTAAAGTTACACCAAGTACATAAATATCCCCCCCCCCCCAAAAAAAAAATTGAGCCCCTCCTCACCCCGCATATAAGCAAATACAAACGCATGCGGCAGGGCACTTATGCCGGAAAATGTCAACTGCGCTACACGTTACATACAAGAGCGATTATACCACCAGACCTCCACCATAACGCTAAACTGATGATCTATAGGTGGCTTTTAAAGTGTCACCTATGGAAAATATAGGGTACTGACATGTTTAAGGTTTGACATGTTGGGTATCTATTTACTGAATGCAACCTCGGCTTTTATATTTTACCCAAAAATCGGGTTATATATTTACACACACAGTTCCGGGTTCTCCATGTGCCCCGAGTGATCGCGGGAGCCCGGCGGTGATTGAGACCGCCGGGCACTCGCATCGGCTAGGGGATGCCCCCTAGTGGCCGTCTATGGTACCAACGTACCATGCCGGCGATTCGCGCAGCCAAGCCACGTTGGCGCAGTATAACTGCGGCGCCTGGTCGGCATGCGGTTAAGTTAATTGAGATTAGCCAATCGCCTGGCTGCACGACTTGTTGTAAGGTAGACAGAGTCTCCATTTTCAATCTTCCGTGCTTTATAAACTTGTTTAGGTAGGTTAGGTCTATCACAGGACACCATAAACCGTTTTTCTTCAGCACTAGGAAGAGAGGGGAGTACACCCCTTGGAATTCTACGCCCTTCGGGACAGGCACCACGGCTCCCTGTACCGTCAGCGAATCCGCATAGGACAGTAACACCTACTTTTCTTCTGACCGTAGAAATAAACTTGGGGGGGGGGGCTGGTGAAGGACCATGTGTGGCCTGAAGAGACCATCTTGTCCGAGATTGAGGCCACCCAGACGTGCCGGAAGAGAAACAGACGCGCCCCCACCCGATCCGCCTGGGTGGACCCAATCTCAAAACAACTTAGCCGGCTTTAGTCCGCTGGACGCCTGGCTTTTAGCAGGCTTTTGGATGGATGTCTGACCTCTGTTCCAATTCCTTCTGAAATCCCGGCCAGGCCTGTAAGAGCGTGCTTCTCTTGAATACTCGGTACTGCGTCTTCTCCGCTGGGGCCTCTTCTGGCCAAGCAGATGCCTATCCTGGGGCAAGAAGCTGGACTTCCCACCCGTGGCCCGGGCTATGGCAGCCTATTGCCAAACAAAGAGGGCCCTTCAAAGGGGATCCTACACCTGGCTTGCTTAGATGCTGGATCAGCGAGCCAACGACGTAACCATAAAGCCCGCATAGCCGTGACCGAGAATAGCATAGTCCGGGCCAACAGGCGGATCAGGTCGATAGAAGCTTAGCCCAGGAAGGCCACTGCCAGCTTCAATTCCTGGACTGCCGAGCCCCTGGCCAGTTCTTCTGAAACCCCCTTGAGCACGGAGTCCACATTTTCTATGCAAGCTTCCTTTGCCTTGGACATGGCCGCGAGAGCCAAGGCGGGTTTACAAGCTATACCGGCCAGCCCGTATATCCTCTTGAGGTCTTGATCTATTCTCCTCTCAAGCCCGTCCTTAAAGAACACAGCGTCCTCTAAAGGAAGAGTGACATATTTGGTTAATCGCATCAATGCTGCGTCCACCAGGGGGGCGTTTTCCAGATGCTTTACTTCCTCTGCCTTGAAGGGGTATAATCTGGAGGTTTTGCATGACAAAGAGGTTTTCTTGTCTACTTTGCTCCATTCTTCATCAATGATATCTTTCAATTCTGAAAGGAGCGGGAAACTGGAGCGTTCCTTCCCCAGGTGCTTAACCACTTGAGCCCCGGACCATTATGCTGCCTAAGGACCAGAGGTCTTTTTCCAATTTGGCACTGCGTCGCTTTAACTGCTAATTGTGCGGTCATGCAATGCTGTACCCAAACGAAATTTGCGTCCTTTTCTTCCCACAAATAGAGCTTTCTTTTGATGGTATTTGATCACCTCTGCAGTTTTTATTTTTTGCGCTATAAACGGAAAAAGACCGAAAATTTTGAAAAAAAATGATATTTTCTACTTTTTGTTATAAAAAAAATCCAATAAACTAAATTTTAGTCATACATTTAGGCCAAAATGTATTCGGCCACATGTCTTTGGTAAAAAAAATGTCAATAGCATATATTTATTGGTTTGCGCAAAAGTTATAGCGTCTACAAACTAGGGTACATTTTCTGTAATTTACACAGCTTTTAGTTTATGACTGCCTATGTCATTTCTTGAGGTGCTAAAATGGCAGGGCAGTACAAAACCCCCCCAAATGACCCCATTTTGGAAAGTAGACACCCCAAGGAAATTGCTGAGAGGCATGTTGAACCCATTGAATATTTATTTTTTTTGTCCCAAGTGATTGAATAATGACAAAAAAAAAAAAAAAAATATATTTACAAAAAGTTGTCACTAAATGATATATTGCTCACACAGGCCATGGGCCTATGTGGAATTGCACCCCAAAATACATTCAGCTGCTTCTCCTGAGTATGGGGATACCACATGTGTGGGACTTTTTGGGAGCTTAGCCGCGTACGGGGCCCCGAAAACCAAGCACCGCCTTCAGGATTTCTAAGGGTGTAAATTTTTGATTTCACTCTTCACTGCCTATCACAGTTTCAGAGGCCATGGAATGCCCAGGTGGCACAAAACCCCCCCAAATGACCCCATTTTGGAAAGTAGACACTCCAAGCTATTTGCTGAGAGGCATATTGAGTCCATGGAATATTTTATATTTTGACACAAGTTGCGGGAACGTGACACTTTTTTTTTTTTTTTTTTGCACAAAGTTGTCACTAAATGATATATTGCTCACACAGGGCATGGGCATATGTGGAATTGCACCCCAAAATACATTTAGCTGCTTCTCCTGAGTACGGGGATACCACATGTGTGGGACTTTTTGGGAGCCTAGCCGCGTACGGGGCCCCGAAAACCAAGCACCGCCTTCAGGATTTCTAAGGGTGAAAATTTTTGATTTCACTCTTCACTGCCTATCACAGTTTCGGAGGCCATGGAATGCCCAGGTGGCACAAAACCCCCCCAAATGACCCCATTTTGGAAAGTAGACACCCCAAGCTATTTGCTGAGAGGCATGGTGAGTATTTTGCAGCTCTCATTTGTTTTTGAAGATAAAGAAAGACAAGAAAAAACTTTTTTTTTTTCTTTTTTCAATTTTCAAAACTTTGTGACAAAAAGTAAGGTCTGCAAAATACTCACTATACCTCTCAGCAAATAGCTTGGGGTGTCTACTTTCCAAAATGGGGTCATTTGGGGGGGTTTTGTGCCACCTGGGCTTTCCATGGCCTCCGAAACTGTGATAGGCAGTGAAGAGTGAAATAAAAAATTCACGCCCTTAGAAAGCCTGAAGGCGGTGATTGGTTTTCGGGATCCCGTACGCGGCTAGGCTCCCAAAAAGTCTCACACATGTGGTATCCCCGTACTCAGGAGAAGCAGCAGAATGTATTTTGGGGTGTAATTTCACATATTCCCTTGGCATGTTTGAGCAATATATCATTTAGTGACAACTTTGTGCAAAAAAAAAAAAAAAATTTGTCTCTTTCCCGCAACTTGTGTCGCAATATAAAATATTCCATGGACTCGACATGCCTCTCAGCAAATAGCTTGGAGTGTCTACTTTCCAAAATGGGGTCATTTGGGGGGGTTTTGAACTGTCCTGGCATTTTATGCACAACATTTAGAAGCTTATGTCACACATCACCCACTCTTCTAACCACTTGAAGACAAAGCCCTTTCTGACACTCATTGTTTACATGAAAAAGTTATTTTTTTTTGCAAAAAAAATTACTTTGAACTCCCAAACATTATATATTTTTTTAAAGCAAATGCCCTACAGATTAAAATGGTGGGTGTTTCATTTTTTTTTTTTTCACACAGTATTTGCGCAGCGATTTTTCAAACGCATTTTTTGGGGAAAAAACACACTTTTTTAAATTTTAATGCACTAAAACACACTATATTGCCCAAATGTTTGATGAAATAAAAAAGATGATCTTAGGCCGAGTACATGGATACCAAACATGACATGCTTTAAAATTGCGCACAAACGTGCAGTGGCAACAAAATAAATACATTTTTAAAAGCCTTTAAAAGCCTTTACAGGTTACCACTTTAGATTTACAGAGGAGGTCTACTGCAAAAATTATTGCCCTCGATCTGACCTTCGCGGCGATACCTCACATGCATGGTGCAATTGCTGTTTACGTTTGACGACAGACCGCCGCTTGTGTTCGCCTTAGCGCGAGAGCAGGGGGCGACAGGGGTGCTTTTTTTTTTTTTTTTTCTCTTTATTATTTTTTTGCTTTTTTATCTTATTTTTAAACTGTTCCTTTCATTTTTTTTTTTTTTAATCATTTTTATTGTTATCTCGGGGAATGTAAATATCCCCTATGATAGCAATAGGTAGTGACAGGTACTCTTTTTTGAAAAAATTGGGGTCTATTAGACCCTAGATCTCTCCAAGGCCCTCAAAGCATCTGATGACACCAAGATCGGTGTGATAAAATGCTTCCCCAATTTCCCAATGGCGCTATTTACATCCGGCGAAATCTAAGTCATAAAATGCTCGTAGCTTCCGGTTTCTTAGGCCATAGAGATGTTTGGAGCCACTCTGGTCTCTGATCAGCTCTATGGTCAGCTGGCTGAATCACCGGCTGCATTCTCAGGTTCCCTGTTGAGACAGGAGAGCCAGAGAAAAACACGGAAGACGGTGGGGGGGGGGGGGCATTCCCTCCCACGGCTTGTAAAAGCAGTCTAGAGGCTAATTAGCCACTAGGATTGCTTTTACATGAAAGCCGACCGCTGGCTGAAAAGAATGATACCAAGATGATACCTAAACCTGCAGGCATAATTCTGGTATAACCATTCAAAGTCGTGAATGGCGTACCTGAAGACAAAAAAATGGTTAACAATAAAGCACAGTAAACGGTAAAGTATAAAAAATTGCATACCTGAAAAGCAAACATGATAAAACATAATAACAATAAAACATTGCAGAATAGAATACAGTAAAAAAGAGCAGAACATGAGAGAGAGAATAGAGAGAGAGAGAACAATAAAACAACTATTTTTTTTTATTTTATATATATTTTTTTTTTTTTACACTTTTTTTGTAACTAACTTTTATAACGGTAACCGGTTCCAGGTTCGGGTCTCTCAAAATGCGATGGCATCTTGGGAGACCCTGTGAAAGTGTGCCTAGTCTGTGCAATGCTGTACCCTACGCTAATACTCAACTAGTGAATGGTAGCGTTCAAAACATTCACCAATGCAAAGACCAGGATTGTCAGGACAGGAGGGACAATAATAGCGGGTGTCACGCCTATATCCGCGCTTGCTGCAGACACGACATCTTTTTTGGGGGGTTCGCTGGGTAGGGGTACTCGGGAGGACATAAAGAAAATGCCTCTCATGCAGCCGACTGCATTTGGTTGGGGATGTGAATGGGGGAAGTACGGGCGCTGCAGAAGCGGTGGGTTCCCAATTAGGATTGGCGAATGCAGCAGGAAGGGCATTATGGGCACGACGGGCCTGTGTTTGTCTTCTTGGTGGCAGCGGGACACTACTTGTGCTTGCCACCTCACCAGCTTGAACTGCACTTATGGGACTCGCCACGTCACCAAGTGTTACTGCAGTGCTGGTTTGACTACAACCGGGGTGTACTAGGCCGCTGGCGCTTGCCAGTTCAATAAAAAGCTACCAAAAAACTGTTAGCGACCGCAGGGATCAGGCCTGACTCTGCGAACGCTGCAGTTATGCGTTTAGTGTTTTGTAAGTGACAGTGATCGATCGATACTGCACTTGGGTGGGCTGGGCCGGGCGGAGGGGCAAAATGCAGGTGCTAGCAGGTATCTGGGCTGATCCCACTAACACTGCGTTTTTGGGAACCCTAAACTGCTGGGGACGCCAGTATAGATCTGATCGGATCAGATATTGATCCGTTCAGATACTATACCACTAAGGGAGGTGTACGGTGCGTGCGTGGGTGTTAGCGGTACTGGCGCTAATCTGACGCTGCTTGGGGCTGGTGCTTGCCAGTTCACCAAAATACTACCAAAAAAACTGTTAGCGATCGCAGGGATCAGGCCTGACTCTGCGAACGCTGCAGTTATGCATTTAGTGTTTTGTAAGTGTCAGTGATCGATCGATACTGCACTTGGGTGGGCTGGGCTGGGCCGGGCGGAGGGGCAAAACGCAGGTGCTAGCAGGTATCTGGGCTGATCCCGCTAACACTGCGTTTTTGGGAACCCTAAACTGCTGGGGACGCTAGTATAGATCTGATCGGATCAGATATTGATCCGATCAGATACTATACCACTAAGGGAGCTGTACGGTGCGTGCGTGGGTGTTAGCGCTACTGGCGCTAACCTGACGCTGCCTGGGGCTGGTGCTTGCCAGTTCACCAAAATGCTGCCAAAAAAACTGTTAGCGATTGCAGGGATCAGGCCTGACTCTGCGAACGCTGCAGTTATGCGTTTAGTGTTTTGTAAGTGACAGTGATCGATCGATACTGCACTTGGGCTGGGCCGGGTGGAGGGGCAAAATGCAGGTGCTAGCAGGTATCTGGGCTGATCCCGCTAACGCTGCATTATTGGGAACCCTAAACTGCTGGGGACGCTAGTATAGATCTGATCGGATCAGATATTGATCCGATCAGATACTATACCACTAAGGGAGGCGTATGCTGCGTGCGTGGGTGTTAGCGGTACTGGCGCTAATCTGACGCTGCCTGGGGTGACGCATATCACCGCCGGGCGATCGGGGGGCTAAACCTTTATTCGGTAATAAACGGCGGGTGCCCTGACACTATAAAAAATAAACAAACTAACCAGCGTCACCCGTAACGGTTATACGGTGATCAGTGGTGAAAGGGTTAACTAGGGGGCCATCAAGGGGTTAAAACATTTATTCGGTAGTATATGGGGGTCCCTGTCGCTATAAAACGCTGACGGCGAACCTAAATATTTACGTCCCTAACTAGCGTCACCAGCGACACTAATACAGCGATCAGAAAAATGATCGCTTAGCGACACTGGTGACAGGGGGTGATCAAGGGGTTAAAACTTTATTAGGGGGGGTTAGGGGGGTACCCTAGACCTAAAGGGGGGTAATACTAACTGTCCCAACACTGTAACTGTCACAAACTGACACCAATGCAGTAATCAGAAAAAAAAAAAAAACTGCTGGTGTCAGTTTGTGACAGGGGGGGGGGGGGGGGGTGATTGGGGGGGGGATCGGGGGGCGATCGGGGGGGGGGATCGGGGTGTTTTGTGTGCCTGGCATGTTCTACTGTGTTGTGTAGTGTTGTGCACTCACATACCTGTCTTCTCTCCTCGGACCGGAACGGAAATTACCGAGCCGAGGAGAGATGACATCATTTCCTTTGCTGCTGTTTAGCATACAGCAGCAAAGGAATGATGTGATTGGCCGGCGGCGATCGCAAGGGGGGGGCCACGAACGGATGGCCTCCCCCTCATCTCCGATCGCCGTGGGACAAAAGACGACCGCGGAAGGCAAATCACGTATATGTACGTGATTTTGCCTGTCCGTGCCACCTTGCCGACGTAAATCGGCGTGAGGCGGTCGTCAAGTGGTTAAAGAACTTCCTTTGCTTAGCTGGGGGAGTGGAAGGATCTTCCCACTTAAGGGCCTCTTTGACCGCTTTAATTAGTGGTGAAACAGGGGGAAGTCACTAGCTGAAGACACGGGAGATATGTCATAAGGCTGGGATAGGCCTGGATCCTCCTGGGCCTTGTCAGCCAGGGAGCCTGATAAAGCGGTGGACTGGCTCCACGTGCGGGTTGTATCCCACTTCTTCAGGGATTGCTGCACCACACGCTTAACTAGCGACTCCATATGTCGGGTTTTGGTCTCTTTTTCCCTGACCGCCTGGGCATAGCATGATTCGCACAAGGACTTGCCCTACAGGACTCGTGTCCCACATCCCCAGCAGGCTCTGCAATCAGAGTGGCTGTCATGGCATGGGTGCGGTGTCTGGAGGAGGAATGGGAACATCTCCTCTGTTGATGGGTCCTAGACAGAGGGTCACGTCTGGACCTGGATGAGGAAGGCTGACATTGCGGCCTGGCAAGGACCCTGTCGTCTCGTACAGTGAACTGGCGGTCCGGTCTGGAAGGGCTAAATAAAGAGAAGGGTAGAAAAAAGGCATGATATTGGGGCATGCATCCATCCAACAGCAGACCTGGCCCACCTCGTCACACCCCCACATACCTAGAGCGTGAGGGCTGGCTGCATGGAGGCGGTGACCTGTCCATGGCACCCTGGAGGACTAATAGGCGACAATCCTGCAGTGTGTAGGAACACTACATGTCCTAGAAGAAAGGAATGTACTTCCCCTTTAAGAGTCATCTTTCTCCCCTCATACTTCTGCACCATGGTCCCAGGCTAATGCTTACCTTTATCCTGGGTGATTGGTACCTGGGGAAACTGCTGCAGTCTGCCCACAGATAATCCCAATGTGACAGGGGCTAGCAGGGATTTAGATTCCCCGCCGTAGTGACGTCACCGCGGCGACCCGCCGCAATGCGGCAGCGTGGCTGGTGTGTCCCCCGCCAAGCTGCACATGCACCAACCAGGCCTCGGGTTTCACCTGACGTTTTGCGCATGCGCAGAAGCTCGCCCTGGCTACGACCCGGTAGAGGGAGATGCGTTGTTCAAGCACCATGAGGGTACCAGAAGCAGGATAACGGAGTGAGGGGGAGACAAATAACAAAGACAAAATTCTCTGCCATGGAGAAAGGAATTCTTGGGCGCTTCCAGACCTTGCCAGCCGATCCCTTGAAGACGTCTCATACCTGGGCATACGCAGGCTGTCCCCACCACTGGACATATATGCCTGAAGCCACACACCCACCCATGGCTAGGCCCTGGGCTATCTTGACATGACTAACATCGTATGTCCGACACCAACCCACTCGGGACTTTAATTGTTCAGTCTTTGGACGTCAGGAAACGTAAGTGCATCGCTGTAGGTCCAATGAGGAGGACAAAAAAGGAATGCAGTCTCTGGCTGTGAGCCCAAATTTATGGGAATGGGGTCCTATAGGTTTGGAGAGGAGGCGGGGTTAACCCACATGTAGACTGCCATGGAGTCTGTCAGGAAGACCTTTTCAGATGTTTTTGGCCAAATGTGTCCCATGGCCACAGGAAATAGGAGGAAATGTTTTCAAAGTGAGGGAAATCCATTGCTAGACAATTATCAGCAAAACAAGCGTACTCATTGACCGATTTCTCCTTCATTATTCTAGATAAATAAATAAAAAAATATGTGCAAGTGTAGATGGGGTGCAGAGTAGTTCAGCGACAATAATTCATATAGTCAGGTGCAATAATAAACTTGTATTGAAGCAATGCAGCAACAGTTTACAACAATCACGGTGAGAAGACTACCCAACCAGGTACACTGATGGTTACATCAACGTGGACAGAACAAGTTCCAGCCAGAGTGACAGCGTCTATAGAGAGGGGCAAAATGCAGCCTGGCCATCTTGTGCGCAATCGGAAAAATGTCCAGAAGAGAAACAACCCTGCGCTCTCCCTCCTTGTCAGGAACCTTTCTCTACCGCTAATACTGTCCCTATCAGACGGGCTACCTATTCCTGCACTACCCACTTGCATGAAGCATGCCAATTCTGGGATCCAGGGCCTTAAATATGCTCTGCCTGACCCAAGATAGCTGCCAGAATCACATGGGGCAACACCATCCAACCGGATTTCTCCCCCCTGTGACCCAGGAAACCATAGAGGAGGTTCCTCCTGATTTCCTCTCCAGCTGCAGAGACACTGCGGTTGAGCACCACCTGCAGTGGAGGAAACTAACTGCACCTGCCTGCACATACAGAATGTAAAAATAAATAAATGTATACAAATGCAAAAACAGATGCAAAAATACATATAAATAAATTCATGTTCACATAATGCAAAAATAGACACATAAATAAATGAATGTAAATGTGTATACAAAATGAAAAAATAGATACAAAAATAGATGTATAAATAAATGAATGTAAATGTGTATACAAAATGAAAAAAAATAGATGTATGTATGTGTATGTATATATATATATATATATATATATATATATATATATATATATATATATATATATATATAAATATATATATATATATACAAAAAATAGATACAAAACAAAAAAAGGGGGAAAAAATGTATACAAAATACAAACAGATGCAAAAATAAATAAAAGTATACATAATGCAAAAATAGATGCAGAATAAATAAATGGCAAATATATGTACCGGTATATGAAATGCAAAAATAAATGTAAATAGATGTATGTAAAAATAGTTACAAAAATAAATAATTGTAAAATCTATGTAAACAAAATGCAAAAATAGATACAAAAATACATACATACGTACATACATACATACATACATACATGTTAAATATCATTATATTTATATATATATATATATATATATATATATATATATATATATATATATATATATATATATATATATAAATATATATATATATATATATATATATATATATATATATATATATATATATATATATATATATATATATATATATATATGTATGTATACAAAATGCAAAAATGGACACAAAAATAACAATAACATGTAAATATATGCATGCATAATGCAAATATAGATGACAGACACGACAGGGGTTCTAAGTTAGCAAGTCCACTTTTAAACAAATTAATACATTTTTTTTTTAATTTTCTTTTTTTTTGCCAGTAATTAAAGTGGTGGTTTGCCAAGCCAGAGGCCACATTACCAGCAGCATCTAGTTTGTTTTGTAGAGCCTGATTAAAGATTGTACACACACAACCTGTGTCCCTTATCTTTGTTTCAGTGCTAAATTGTTAAGTGGGACTTGAACAGTCCATTAACCTCAATACTAATTCAGGTATCTTAGTGCACTATTTCCGTTGTGCTGGCTTATGTGTCCCTGTACCATTGTTCCACGTCACTGATAGAGAACAGGTGTTACCCTCCATTCTATCCACCATGGCGGAGTGACTGTGACTCTTAATTATTTAGATCTGTTCCTAGAATGCAGGACCGTCCATCCATCTGCCATAATAATTCTACTTCACTGAACTTCGCAGGCTTCACTTAACAATACAACAGATTTCCGTACGTCAGTTTGTCCTCTGTACGCTGTTTCCTACTTTCAAGAAGACCTTTGGAGTATCAACCACTTGAGTCCGGGGACTTTCTCTTCCTAAATCCCTTTGAGCCCAGAGCAGTTTTTTTTCATATATATTTTGGCAACATCACTATTCTGCACATAGCTTTTGAGCGTTTGCAGTCTAGCCCAACATAATGTACAATTTTTTGGGGGGGGGGCGCACAGATAGGGCTTTAATTTTGGTAGCATATTTTTATACATACCTTTGTAGTTCCTGGCTTTTCATTAGGAATGAATACAACCTTTAGGGCCCCCGTGTAAGAAACCATGAAGCTGCCACCCCCCCCATCTCTGTCCGGGGCCCTTCCCTCCGAGCCTGGGGCACTTCCCTCTGGGCCTAGGGCCATTTCTAAAATCCCAGGGCCCTTTACTCCAATTGCAGGGCCCTTTATTATGGTCCCATAGTGGGACCCTTGCACATGTTCTGCAGCAGGCTCCCCTTAGAGACCTATCAAATATTTAACAGGATACGGGGCCCCTACTGCAAGGGTAATTTTTATTTAATGCCTTAATTTTGATTCTCATTATTTTCCTTTATAAGTTAGAATGTTCTAACCCTTGATGTCCTGATATATTACTATTCTACATTCAGTGCTTGTCATTGTATGTTTTTAATAACGTGACAATGTATTGTGGTCAGCGGCGGCCAGTCCATAAGGGGCGCAGCTCCCCTAATCTCCATGCGGGACACCAGATGCATAGATTTCTACAAGGTTTTTTTTTTTTTTTTTTTTAAGAGCTTGAGGTGCCAATTGGCTTCAAAAAGGTTGACCTCGGGGGGCAGTGAGCCCACCCACTTGCAGTGTTGGGACAAGGTCATCTAGAGCCCAAGGCGAACATCCCAAACTGCACCCCCCCCCAAGACGGATAAGCATTATGTGTCAGTAGAAATCACCCCACAAAAAAAACTAAGCGCTAATCTGAATGCGAAGCATAAATTCCTCCCAGTGTAAATCTGCCCCCCATCCAAAATCCCCACTCCTAGCACAAATCTTTGCTCCCACTTCCCCTAAGTCACCCCCACCCAGAAAAAAAAAAATCACCTCGCCTAGCACAAATCCTCTGCTATTAAAATTTCCACTCCAAGTACACATCACCCCCTCACTCCAAATCCTGATGTCCAAGCACAAACTCCCCCCCCAACCCCCCCACCCAGCGCAGATCTTCTCCCCCCCATCCCAGCTCCTAACACAATTCCCCCTAAATCACCACTCTTACCACCCCAGCCAAATTTATCGCCCTAGAACAATGTTTACCACCTGCCATCCCCCAAATTCCCCACTTACAACATAAAACATCCCCCCCCCAATCTCATTGTGGTGCCCTTACACCTCACATGATACCCTAGTGCCCATGGCAGCCGCCCCTCCTGCCCACCACTTGTGACATCAGGGAATAAATATTCGCTATTGTCCTCCGGCTTCTCCTCTAGGGCCAATCACGACAGGAAACGGGTCTTAAGAGTGAATTGGAGGAGGAGAAGCCGGGGAAGCCGCGACCTGGATGGGGTAAGTGTGGACCTGGTGGGGGGGGGGGTTGTTTGCTGCCCCCCCCCCCAAAAAAAAATGGAGCACCGGCCACCACTGATTTTGGTAATTCTCGTGGATTGCATTAGGATTATATATGCTAGAGTATGATTGCAAAATGTTGGTTTTTCGATTTTAATAATAAACTCAGAGTAAAGCGAAAGGTGGCCACCCTCTAACAGGAAGTCAGATTACAGCAGCAAAAAGAAAGGGAATTTGGAGATTTGGAGGAGGCTGAAAGCAATAGAAGGGACATTTCTGGATTAAGAATACATACTGGAAAATAGTTTTTTTTAAACCTGTTTTTTCAAACCAGAATTTACTTTAATTATCCATGTTGAGGAGGTGGTTACTTTATTTTATTGGAAGGTCCGCTTTAGGAAATGTTGTATTGTAACCCCACATTCACTATGTGGTTCACCATGGCCACCTTTAACGCGGGGCAAAAGGGGCAGTTGCCCAGGGCCCAATTATTGTTGGGGGCCCCAAAAGCAACTGCCCATTGAGCCCACGCTGCCCGCAAATATTTGTCCTGTTTAGCGGGTGCAGCCAATTCCCCACTTGCTCACCTGGCCGCTTGAGTGTGACAGGGGAGAGGCAAGCTGTGGGCTGTATGTGCCGGAGCACGCTCATCCCGCTTCTCCCTATGTCAGTCACCAGCGGATGTTACAGGAAGTGAGGCAGAGCGGCTCAGTGTTTCCCCCGCTCCTTCTCCGATCACGGTCAGTGTTCCCCCCGCTCGCCCCTTCTCCGGTCACGGTCAGTGTCCCACCCCCTGCTTGCCCCCGCCATTTCTCCAGTCAGCAGGGCTAAGATGAAAGATAAATAGCGGGCTGTGATTGCTCTCCTTCACCCTTCTGTCAGCAGCGGAGTGGGGTGGATTGATAAAGCAGCAGCTGGGCCAGAGCAGCTTACAGAGGGGGACACAATGAATGAGTTACAGGAATCAGTGTGCAGTAACTTCTAGCAACCAATAGGTGAGTAGTGATGGTGTGCAGTAACTTCTAGCAACTCAATCAGTGAGCGGTGATGGTGTGCAGTAATCTCTAGCAACCCAATCAATGAGCGGTGATGGTGTGCAGTAACTTCTAGCATCCCAATCAGTGAGCGGTGATGTGTGCAGTAACCTATAGCAACAAAATCAGTGAGCGGTGATGGCGTGCAGTAATCTTCAGCAACCCAATCAGTGAGCAGTATTGGTGTGCAGTAACTTCTAGCAACCCAATCAGTGAGCGGTGATGTGTGCAGTAACCTATAGCAACAAAATCAGTGAGCGGTGATGGTGTGCAGTAATCTTCAGCTACCCAATCAGTGAGCGGTATTGGTGTGCGGTAACCTCTAGCAACCCAATCAGTGAGCAGTAATGGTGTGCAGTAACCTCTAGCAGCTCAATCAGTGAGCGGTAATGGTGTGCAGTAAGCTCTAGCAACCCAATCAGTGAGCGGTAATAGTGTGCAGTAATCACTAGCAACCCAATCAGCGAGCGGTGATGGTGTGTAGTAAGGTCTAGCAACCCAGTCAGTGAGCAGTACTGTGTGCAGTAACCTCTAGCAACCCAATCAGTGAGCAGTAATGGTGTGCAGTAACCTATAGCAACCCAATCAGTGAGCGGTAATGGTGTGCAGTAAACTCTAGCAACCCAATCAGTGAGCGGTAATGGTGTGCAGTAATCTCTGGCAACCCAATCAGTGAGCAGTAATGGTGTGCACTGTGCAGTAACCTCTAGAACCCCAATCAGTGAGCGGTGATGGTGTGCAGTAACCTCCAGCAACCCAATCACTGAGTGGTAATGGTGTGCAGTAACCTCCAGCAACCCAATTAGTGAGCGGTAATGGTGTTCAGTAACCTCTAGCAACCCAATCAGTGAGCGGTAATGGTGTGCAGTAACCTGTAGCAACCAATCAGTGAACAGTAGTAATCTGCTGTAATCTCTCGCAACCAATCAGTGAGCGGTAAGGATAGGCTGTAATCTCTGGCAACCAATTTCAATTGCTGCGTGATCTGCTGCAGAAAACTGATTTTGAGCCGACCTGCTATTTTTTTGTATGTCTTGGAATGTAGGGGGGGGGGCAAGAAAATGTTTGCCCAGGGCCCAATCAATGTTAAAGACGGCCCTGGGTTTACCTACAGCAGAATATTGCATTGTGGGAACTCTTGTGGTTCAGTTTTGTTCACTATATACTGATTGGCTGAAACCTGTATCAATCCGAATGGAATATTGCTCATCGGCCCTTACAGAGTCATTATTGAATCTTAATACTTCCAGACTGGAGTGATGATTTTAGAACAATTACATTTCAATTAATTTTCCCCTTGAAGCCAATCCAGTTTAGATTAAAAAAAAAATCTCTCAGGCGCTCTTTACTTGGACTTACTATTGTTTTTTACAGACTTTGCTGGTGACAACATTTATTGGGAGAACCAAAGTCTCTTGGCTATAAAGATGGAGAAATTCATCTATATTTGGAAATACAATATTTTATCCGGGGAACGTTGATTAATGGCCTGGCAGTATTATTAATAAAGACAATCCCTCCTGTAGTCAGCACAGGCCTTTGTCCCTTGGCCACTGGATGAACTCATCCTCTGAAGTGTGGTCAAAGTCAGTTGTGGAGACTTGTGAACATTTAAAGCTGAATTTATTTCTCCTTATGTTTTGGCTTCCCTAGTTCCTCCCCCCCCCCCCCCCCCCCCAACCATGAACACTGAATTTGAGTATTAATGATAAAAGTTAAAACTTGTAGAAAAGTTATACTGCTGTTATGCATTGTGATATATCAGGAATGTATTAATGCAGACATGTATGGTTACTGAACGGTGCATTTTACAATTCACCCTTTTCACCAGGGGTCTCCAAACTTTTCAAAGGGCCCGTTTACTGTCCTTGAGACTTTAGGGGGGGCGGTCGGATTGTGGCCAATGGGGGTAGAAAATGTCCCAGGCCCAGCATCAGTGAGAGCAAACATTGCCTCGGGTTGGTGGCCAGTTATAAAGTGCCTGTGGTCAGTAAGAGGAGGAATAGTGTCCCGTCATTGGAATCAGTGGGAGGAATAGTGCCCCATCATTGGTATATCAGTGGGAGGAATAGTGCCCCATCATTGGGAGGAATAGTGCTCCACCATTGGTATCAGTAGGAGGAATAGTGCCCCATCATTGGTATCAGTAGGAAGAATAATGCCCCATCATTGGCATCAGTGGAAGGAATAGTGCCCAGTTGTTGGCATCAGTGGAAGGAATAGTGCCCCAATGTTCGTATCAGTGGGAGGAATAGTGCTCCACCATTGGTGTCAACAAAAGAAATAGTGCTCTATCATTGATGTCAGTGGGAGGAATAATGCCCCATTATTAGTGTCAGTTGTATGAATTATGCCCCACTGTTGGTGTCAGTGGGATGAATAGTGCCCCATGGGCCAGAAAAAAAGCCAGAAAAGGGCCACATCTGGCCCTCGGGTACAGTTTGGAAACCGTTGATTTACACTATCATTATTTCTTTCTTTCTTTTTTTTTTTTCTTTTACTTTAGGACACAGAATGATTAGGACATTTTTAAATAAAACCATAATACCTTTTTTCAGTACACAATATTCATTGTCTTATCTCATTTTGGATAAGACGGAGAAGGATTAGAACTCCTGCTTTTTTGTTATTGCCATACAAGGCTCTATTACATAACTTTTTCCCCCACTTTCTATTCTGCTGACAATGGTTTCATCATACAGGAAGTCGACTAAACATGCAACAGGGAAAAAGACAGAAATAAAAATCTGACAGAGGCTCTAGCCTTCCTCTAATCTACTAAAAGAGTATTTTTACTTTTTCTGCGTTGCTGTTGGAGAGTTCCTGTCTTTTTGTCTAGTAAGCTGTTGTCACTGGGGCAAGAAGTGAGAGTAAACCACAGATTACTGAAAACCCAACAAGGTTCCTAATCATACTACTGTATCGGAAAGTAAAAAAAAAATAAAAAAATTATATATATATATATATATATATATATATATATATATAGTTAAAAGAGTGATTTATAAAACTTTCATTAAAGGGGTTGTAAACCTTCGTGTTTAGGATGCGTTAAGGTGAATAAACACCTGGCAGTGACCGGCCCCCCAGCCCCCCAGGTTTACTCACCTGAGCCCCATATTTCTGTCGGCGGAGACGCACTCTCCCTCTCTCCACGTAGGTTATGGCTCTTAATTGCATAGAATGATAGCAGCGCAACCATTGGCTCCCGCTGCTGTCAGTCAAATCCAATCACGCGTGCGCCGGGGGGTGGGGCCGAGTCCGGCATTCGTGTCTATGGACGCAAATGCTGGACTCGGGACCGCGCCCGCAAGGTAACCCCGGGAGAGCGCTTCTCCTAGGGGGGTTATCTGATGAGGGGGGGAACCCAGAAGACGAGGTTCGAGGGCACTCTGTGCAAAACGAGCTGCACATTGGAGGTAAGTATGATATGTTTGTTATTTTAAAAAAATAAAAAACGATCCTTTACAATCACTTTAACCTTACATGTCTGTATTAATACATTCCTGATACTGTAAATCACAATGCACAACAGTATAATTTTTCAAAAGCTTTAACTTTTATCATTAAAACTCTAATCCAGTGACTTCGCCTAGGCTAAAAAGATATCATCAGTCTGCTGCTGGCAGGAGGAAGCATTTTCTTAGTCTCCTCTCCCCCAGTGTTCAGAGTCACAAAGAGAGAGGCTGCAGCAGGGCTAATCTGTGTGAGATGTTTGCGAAGATATCCAAGAACTGCAGCAGCGATTGTGATTGGTTGCCAGAGGTTACAGTGTATCATTACTACTCACTGACTGGTTGCTAGAGGTTACAGCACAAATTAGGGCTCACTGGTTGCCAGAGGTTACAGCACATGATTTCTGCGTGTTGATTGGTTGTTAGAGATTACTGTACATCAATACTGCTCACTGATTGGTTGCTAGAGGTTACTGCAGATCATTACTGATTGGTTGCTAGAGGTTATAGCACATCTCCTCACTGCCTGCACACCATGGACTGGGGAGGTGAGGGGACCCATTAATAGACAGAAAACTGCTGGGGATCCTAGGACTCCCGGGATCAGTGGCAGTGCTGGGAGGAGGGGAGGGAGTGATCAATGGCAATGCTGATTTTTTTTTACCGACTACCAATATAAAGAGGAGTTTCAACACTGGCCACCAATGTAATAGGGGTTTACACTGACCACTAATCTAATAGAAGCATTCACAGTAACCACTAATGTAAAGAGGGATTTACACTGATCCCCAATGTAAGGGGGACCTTCACACTGGCCACTAGTGTGAATGAAAGGATTCTACACCAAGCACTAATGTAATGAGAAGATTTACACTGACCACCAATGTAACTGAGACATTTAGCCTGCGTTCACATTTGTGTGTGTCGGGAACGCATGCAAAATTGCTTTCCTGACACCACAGAAACGTGCTGCCCTTTAGCAGATACACAGCAGTGCCATTAATTGTTAATGACACCCTCACACATCTGCTGACATGTGCCTTGGAACCGTGTGATTTTGAAAATGGGTTTGGGACTTTCTTCCCCATTTGTAGAGCATAGAGCAGCCCATTGAAATAAATAGGCTGCCCTATAGGTGACCTACATCTTTATCCACCCTGTCAGTACACCTTTGCATCCTAAAACCCATGCCGACCTCTGCACCCAAACCGCCCCCATCCTCTCCACTTCAACCCTCCACCCCTTTAACTCTATCTGCCTCCTCTGCTCATCTTTGCACTCACCTTCCTTACCTTCACACATCCCCTCCTTGCTCACCTGTGCACCCCAAACTGTAATTCCTTCTCTGCCTACCTCTGCACACCCCACACTACCCTCCCCCCCCCCACTAATTTGTTTACCTTTGCAGAACAGGCTGATGGTAGGCTTAATGACCACAGTTGCAGACAGGACTTTCAAGCATGTCCCTTTATCTCCCCAGTGGGCAGCATTCAGTATAGGTGATGGTGGATATGACCACAGGCATGATATACATATGAACACTGTTTCACCTTTTCTATTTACATATAAATGCTGCCGACCCATACATATGAATGCCGCCGCTATTTACATATCAATGCCGGTAATTACATGTAAACACAGGGTCTTCAGGTGAGTCATCTGCACACAACAATAGGGCAGAGCTGGGGAGCATTAGTAACGGAACTGAACTTCACACTGAGATATCAGGACACAGCACGGGACTAAAACCTCAAAGGATGAGGTAATTTAAACTAGGATAGTTGGCAAGTATGAGGCAGCTGTGTTTGGCCCCACAACAATGACAGGGCCCAGGGCAGCTGTCCCTTTTGCCCCGCCTTAAAGACGGCCCTGGACTATGCCATCTCTGAGCCGGCATCTCAGTCAAGGAAGTAGATGGTGACTGTGGATGATGCCTGAACATAGATGGCTCCATCCTTGTGGACAGAAAGGCAATGTCAAGGGGAGTACTGTGATCTTAATGAGAGTTAATAAATACCTGGAGATGTGTTATACTTACACATCACTTAGTGTGCTGCACATAACATGACAATTTTGATGCTAGGTCAACATTAAAGTAGAATTCTAGACAAAACATTTTCGTGAACCATCAACCCAGGGAATATCCGATTGACTCTTGGGGGATAAGGAAGAAAGTTATTCCCCTGCTGGAGCAAATTGGATCAAGCCTCGCTGTTTTTTTTTTACTCTGGATCAACTGTGGGTATAGAATTGTGTATATAGGATTGTAAAAATGTTCTTTTTTTGTTTTCCCCTTTTGTTGAACTAGAAGGACTTTTTTCAACCAGACTTATTATGTATCCAATGGTGGAATTTACAAATTCCTATCCCACTCTGGAGGAAATTTCCCCAGTGGTAGCCCTAAGACATTTAAACCAGGAGGATGATCATTGTGTTAACACCTGGAGTGTTTTATTTTTTTTTTAATGCACAATGAAGCATGTAATGTCATTGCTGGAAAGCCCCGTGCTCTAGATCAGTGTTTTGCCACCAGGGTGCCGCAAGCATAGGACCAAGTTTGCCCTGGTTTAGGGCCTGTTGGAGAGCCTGTGATTAATGAACTACATGATCAGGGGGCTCTGTGATGGGGGGACTGTGTGATTGGGGGCTCTGAAATGATGAGGGTAGTCTGATAGGGGTCTCTGAAGTGATGGGGGGGGGGCAAATACTATGACATAATGGGGATGGAGGGACTCTGATGTCATGGGGGGCTTCTGATGTGAAGGGTTACTCTGATGTGATGGAGGGACCTCTGATGTAATCAGAGGACCTGAGGGGGGCTTCTGGTGTAAAGTTGATTATATCAAGGCAGTTGCGTGCATTGTCCTGGGCTCGGGTGTCCCATTGATAAGTAAACTTTGAATTTTTTATATTATAGACTGGGGGTGCCTCGAGATTGTTGAATACTTTTTAAAAGGGGCCATGACTGAAAAAAAATGCTGCTCTAGATTAGTCATAGCTGATCAGCAAAACAATAAAACTTATTTTTGAAAATCTCTAGAAGGAAAAAGAAAATACCAATGGTGTGAATTGGTCTCCGATAGGGAATCAGACCGAAGCTGTATTGAAAAACTCCTCGAGCGTGGAACAAAGGCAGGGCCACCCCCATCATCTTCTGCAGCTTCTCCTGCACCTTTCTGAGGAAAGAGCCTTTGGGATTTTCCACCTGGTCAAAGAGCTCATTTTCCCCAAAGGAAAATACCGGAACCAAGGAAGCCCTGAACAGAAATACATAGAAGAATGTACATTTTATATTACATATAGTAAAGTCCTAAGGTCCCAAACAGACAGGCATTGTTTAATCTTAGTTTCAGCAATATCTGCAAAGCCTTTGACAAGTTCATTTTGGAATGGATAAACAGTGTAATCGCAACACAAAAGGCACAAATCCAACCCAAAGCTGAACTTCAGGCATTTTTTTTTGGCCTGTTACTCCCCAATTGGATCGTATTTAGCCAAATTTATACAAAATGAAGTAAAATGTTTTGTCTAGATCTGGGTTTTAAATGTCCATGTGTTCAGTGCCTGCCTAATATCCTCAAATAAACTGCCAAGACAGAACTGTGATTATTAGGGATGATGTTCAGGTTCATCCTTACTGTGGGTTGGAGGTGAATCTTGCAGGTTTGGGATTCGCGGTCCTGTCAAATTTTTTTGTTAATTCGCCCAGGAGAGGTTTTTTCAAATCATAAAACAGTGCATGGCTTTTGAACTATGTCCAACAAGATTAGAAGGTCAATAAGGGGGGACTTACTTTAAAAAGGGGGGCACAAAGCAGCCATTGTGTCAGTCAATTGAAAGCTGTTGTATGGAAGGATGACAAGCTGCATAGGGAGAAATTAGGGTCAACTAGGAAACTGCACTTTATTTATGATTGTTAATAATCAACTGTTTTGTTGCATTTTGTTATTATTGGGGCTTTTTTGTCTTTCACTTTTTGTGATTGATTTGAGATCAGTGGTTCATTTTAACTGCTGTCCCATCAATCGTAAGATTTTTTTTTTTTTTTTTTGCTGTGAAGCTTCTATTTTAAAAAAACGTCTTATGTTTAGGGGTGGTATTCTAGAATTTTCATATGTTTCGGGGGTATATTGTTTACTCTTAAATTATAGGGCCTTTATTAGAAGATACACTGCTTTTATATGTTGATAGTTAAACTGCTTTTTCTTTTTTTCGCAGTGTGTACCTAAAGCCTCGTACACACGATAAAAATGGACGAAAAATTCCACTTTCCACATGATCGTACGATAATCTGATCGCTACAGCTTCATCTGAAATTTTCCAACATGAACATTTTTCTCGTACGATACCAGATCATACATTTTTGTTTAATTGGCACAGAAAAGACAATACAAATACATTTCATAACTTCCGATTTTTTTTTATGTTTTATGAGAATTTTCGTACTTTAGTAACCAATTCGCATTCAAAATAGAGATTGGCATGCAAAAAAAATCCCCAAAAAACGGACAGTCATTCGTCCGATAATCTCATTGTGTGTAGTAGTTTTAAATCACATCACATTATATCACTTATATTATTTACAACACCCTCTATCTGCATAGATAAAAAAAAGTTAGGCCTACACTGGTTAGGCTTATTATCCCTAATTAAAACTGTCTTATTTGGTCTTTTCCAATCCAGTAATTTATAACTGGTATTGTTTCTTTTTTATTATTTGCACTCATTGAATAGATGTAACACAACTCTTTCCAGGAGAAGTTCATTGTTAGGGTTCACAACATTTTAACCTTTTTACCGCCAGGTACGTACATCGGGGGGTTTTACCCACACTCCTGCTGTCTGCAGCCACTGGGAGTGCGTGTATATCGGACAAGCTGACTGTCAGACGAAAGCAATTTAGCAGTTGTGCAACCGCCTGATTGCTTCTCAACATCCCTGGTAATGCCCCCTGCACGCGGTTTGCATATTGCAGGTGCATTTTGCATTTTTCAATACACATTTTTGATCCATTGAAGTCTATGGAACCAGAAACCAGAAAAAAATCCCAGGCCCCTTCCATAAAATGCACAGATGTGAACTACATCCATAGGAAACCATGTCAAATAGACTATAGTGTGTTTCTGCAAAACTGAAAACATTTATTACAGTCCCATAGCGGGACCCTTGCACATGTTCTGCAGCATTCTCCCCTTAGACCTCACAAATATTTAACAGGATACAGGGCCCCTGCTGGAAGAATAATATGTTTTCTTCATCCCGGGGATGGGTTTTAAAGTGACACTAAACAATATCGTTATTCTCCAAAATATTAATACATACGCACTCACTATTTATTGGCTCCTGAATCTCTCCTTTCCCCATAGTCCATCTCAGGAGTGAGCAAGAGAGGGTGGCTAGGTTCCTACATACAGTGGGACCATGGAAAACAAAAGGTAGCCACCCTCAAAAATAAGATGTGATGGAGGGAGGGATATAATCAGAGGACACGGGGGGGGGGGGGGGAGCTTCTTGTGTAAAGTTGATTTAATCAAGGCAATTGCGTGTATTGTCCTGGGATCGAGTTTCCCATTGATAAGTAAAACTCCCGTGGCGCGCGCCCACGATCTCCTATGCAAAGACCAACATACACTTACGACGGTTTGCGCAGGAGAGCCGACCTGCCACAGTTGCTGGTAGGCAAGAGGTTAATCCGCCACAGAACCTGTGTAATTAATATGTGTTCGGTTTTAAAGGGATGAGGTGGCAAACCTACCTGTAGGGGCTTTTAAAGCGTCACTTATGTAAAATATAGGGTACTGTAGCTTGTTGCCATTTCATGGGTGCACACAATTTTAAGGTTTATTGTGACGGGAATTAATTTACTCGGCGCAACCTTCTCTTTTATATTTTAGTAAAAAATGGGTAATTTATTGTGTTTGTGTGCCCCAAAATTAACTTTAGTGCATTTTTTCCCAAAATTTTGCATTTTCTAAATTGTTGCACCAAAATCAGGCAACATTAAAATTCTCTAGGGTGTCTGCTTTCAGAAAACATATGTTTTGGAGGTTTTATGTACTGTAAACTTCAGGCCTAAAATAATTCTTTTTAGCATGTGCAAAAAACTGAAAAAAAGTCTCTAACAGCAAAAGGGTTAAATAGCATTACCCATGTTGTATGGCCAGCCTAATAAATCCTTTCCTGTTTTTTATTAGCAATGTGAAAGCGCCAGGTCGCGCATCCAGTGACTCCGGAGCTCCACCCACTGCGATGACTACTGCTTTTCCACCCTTCTTGTCCCTCAGCAAATAGGAAGCACTCTCTTTGTCAGAGGGGATCAGTCCTAGGAAAGGATAAAAATGAGGGGTAGGTAGTTAGACACACATACAAAGCCCCAACTGATTCAGAGGAAGGAGAATAAAATACGCATTTCATGCAAGTCCCAAATTTGCTTCCTGATACCAAGTAACAATCAGAAAGTAAGTGAACCCATGAACTAATTATTTCAACAAAAGCAAATTGAAGTCACTAGTTTGCATACCTGGTTCCAATTATTGAAATGAGTTAGGTGGTGTGGTTTAAGCTACTTTGATTGACAAAAAACAAACATTTTAAGATTGCTGTTCATAAGAAGCATCAGCTGATGTGAATCATGCCTTGCCAAAGGGAGCTCTGATGACATACGATCAAGAGTTAGTTGATCTGCATAGGGCTGGAAAGGTATACAAAGCAATCTCAAAGTGTTTAGGCATCAGTGGCGGCCCGTCCATTAGGGGCGCCGGAGTGCCGCCGCCTCTATCCACATGCGCCATCCCCATGCTTTATCCACGGTCGCTATTCTGACAGGACACCCCCTATTCATGTGTCCAGCCCCTTTCAGGATGCCGGGCGCGTGAATTACAGCAGTGGGAGTGGTTTTTTGAAGCACCTGATTAGAGCCATGGGCTCGTGGCGCAGAGCATTGCTCCAGGAGCCCACCCAGGTGTTACAACAGTGAATGAATATTCACTATTGAAACACTGATCCTCAATCTGGCCAATCAGAAGCAGGTCTGAGACCTGTTTTCTGATTGGCTGAAATGAGAAGAGTCCCAACTGGCCGCCGAGGAGGAGGGAGGAAACAGAAGCCACCGCAATGTCCGTGGAGAGCAGGGGAAGGGAAAGCCACCGCCACCGAGCAAGGGAAGCCACTGGGAGAAGCGCTGCCCACCATAAATGGGGTAAGTGCACCAGACCCACCTGACTGAACAACTAGGGGGGGGGTTGTTGTTACTGTTTGCCGCCCCCCCAAAAAAATACCACTGGCCACCACTGTTAGGCATCCACTAGTGTGACTTAGATGAGGATCAGATCACATTTTAAGGCAATTTACTGCAGACAACCAGTTAATTCCAATGGGGTTCACATATTTTATATTGCCATTGTATAGATGTAAAGTGCATTCCACAAAAAAACTTTTTTCTTAGTTTTGGATAGTTCTAGGTAAGAGCTAGAGCCCCTATAGCAGGGGTCTCAAACTGGCGGCCCTCCAGCTATTGCAAAACTACAAGTCCCATGAGGCATTGCAAGGCTGACAGGTACAAGCATGACATCTAGAGGCAGAGGCATGATGGGACTAGTTTTGCAACAGCTGGAGGGCCGCCAGTTTGAGACCCGTGCCCTATAGGGTTTTTAGGGCTGGTTCATCCCCATTTTTCAGTGCAATCAAGACAAGACAATTTACCCTATGTCCTGTTGTATGCAAGGAATAGAAAATGTTCAAATTTTTGCATATGCCCATACGCTGTACTCTTGTTTACGTAAGAAAATATGCTGGCAATTATGTTGAATAGGCTCAGTCATGCCATGTTCCACCTTTCCGCTTGCTCAACATTCTAAGGATATTTTTATGTAAAACCTTTCTTTCAGTTTTCATTACATTATTTTAGGCACAGTAAATGTAATCACTGGGTCTCTGCGTTTCTTTATGCAATGTAGACAGATCATGGCTGGGGGTGGGAGGGGCTGACAGGGTGCGGTCTAGAGATTCCTGAAAACATCACAGCACCCTGCCTCAGTACGCCTCCTAATAGTCAACAGCCCTGGCAACCAGTGGGTAGACATGTGCAATTCGTCTCGTTCAGAATTTGTTTTTCTACTAAATTCGACAAATTTGTTAATTCAGAAAATATTCAAATTAACGAAAACCCATTTAACAAATTTTTCCAAAAATTAGGAAATTCGGATATTTGAAGATTCAGAAATGAAAGAATCAGAAAATAAGAACGAAAATCCGAAGATTAAAAAAAATGAAAAGAACTAAAATCCGAAAATTCTAAAACCCATAAATCTGAAAATCTGAAGTAATAACTAATGATAACTATTACTAACTATTAAATTATAGATATTGAAATTTCCTTCAAAATTTAGCTGTTAGTGAATGTAACGAATACGAATTTATCCGAAGTTACGAATTATCCCAAATAACGAATGCCGCATCTAAACAAATGGAACGAATAAATAATAATAAAAACTTTTTATTATTATTATTATTATTAATTTGTTATGTTCCTTTTGTTTAGATGCAACATTCTGTATTTTGGATAATTCGTAACTTCGGATAAATTTGTATTCGTTACATTCACTAACAGCCAAATTTGAAAGGAAATTCCAATACCTATAATTTAATATTTATTACTAACTAGTTAGTTATTATTTTGGATTTATAAATTTTCTTTCTTATTTTCGGATTTTCGAATTTCCGAATTCGGATTTTCGAATTTTCGATTTTTTTTCGAAATAACGAATTTCGATCATAACGAATAACCCGGAAAAAGGAAAATTAAAAAAATGATCGAAACGAACACATTTTTTGGCAGTGCACATGTCTAGCAGTGGACTGGAACTTGGTTGGAGTTATGCAAATATCAATATACCTAGATGGGTGGATGTTAGTCTGGGGGAGTGGGCGTTTCTAGGCAAGCTACATTTTCATGCAGACCACCCTAGGCAATGCCCACATGTGATGCAGAGCCCCCATAGTTGAAAGAACTGTGATCCGAACTAGATGGTGCTGGATGTCCTCCTGCAAGGAAACGAGTCGGGCTCTGTCTGACTTGCTGCAACTTCTAGTACACATTGTAAGAAGCTCACAGTGTGCAGTGAAATCAGAGTAAGCTATTTCAATACAGTAGTGTATTCTGTACAACGTTTCAGGACTGAAGGAAAGTCTGGAATTCAGCCAGTCTGCCAATGACCGTCAAGAGGCTTTAATGTTTGCCAACATATAAACTCCCCTCATTGCAGTGCCATGGTAGCCAGCCCTTGAGTTCTACGTGTGCCCCCCATGCCATTCGGCTGATTAACCAGAAGCCATGAGTCCTTAATCATTTTCTGTGGCATCTCAGCCCCATCTCCTGACGTTGTGCGTGCACTGTTCCCGAACTCTGTTGACTTACTTACATGGAACTTACCCCCGCTCATTATGTAGTCTCTAAAGAATGGCGCTCGGAACCAGAGTGGTAACATCATCAGGTATGGTGTAATCCCAGGGAACAGCTCGGGGAACCCAGTGGCATCCGTACAGAAATTGGTGAAGCCTCCAGCCACCAGAACACCATGAGGGTGGAAACCTATCACATAGTTTTGGCGAGGGTCCAGATCTGCGGTCTTCACTAACTGCAAAACACAAAGATCAGGGTCACTAGTCTGCATAAAGACTCAGGAGAGGTCGGGACAAAACTATACCACTGCCAAGGATGTTTATAGTAGCAATTAGCATAAAGTTACCATCTGTCCCAGTTTCCCAGGGACAGTCCCTGTTGCAAGGGGTCAGTCCCCAGACACCCTAAACATCACATCGTTACTTACTCCTGACCCCTAAATATTAGTTACCTCTGACCCCTGAATCCTTATGTGGTACTTCATACTGACCCCTGATCTTTCTGTGGTACTGTGGTACTTCATACTGACCCCTGATCTTTCTGTAGTACTTCATCCTGACCCCTGATCTTTACTTACTTTCTTTGTACAGAAGAAAAGACACAGGTAAAAATGCAGTTCAACACATTAAAACCACATGTCAACATTCAGTGGGGTGGACAGGGTGGTGGGGTGAACAGGGGGTTGGTGAGGTGGATAGGGGGGTGGTGTTCAAGTCAGGGGAGCAGTGGGGTGAATGGGGGTGGGGGTGGTGGGGTGAACAGGGGGTTGGTGAGGTGGATAGGGGGTGGTGTTCAAGTCAGGGGAGTAGTGGGATGAATGGGGGGGGGTTGGTGGGGTTAACAGGAGGGCAGTGGGGTGGGCAGGGGGGCAGTGGGGAGAACAGCGGGGCATTTTCTGTATGTTGTGGTATGAATAACCTCTTAGGATTAGATCCTCTATTAGCTTTTTTTAAGCTTAGCAAAAATTAAAACACCACACTACTGCTTAAAGGTCCACATACAACTTTATTTCAATACGAGTCAGAGGGACAATCTAAAAAGTATCCAATGTGCTTGGGGGGGGGGTCCAAAAATGCCCCCTTCATCAGGGCTAGAAAAAAACATAAGGACATCTCCATATCAATACAATATCCCCTCCTCCATAGTTAAACTACATATAAAAATGAATGTCAAATAACATTAGGTAGCCGGAGGCTCTAATAGGCTCTAAAAAGGGTGGGCTTGGGGCGCAGAACACTGCACCCTGATCCCACCCAGTTGTGTGACGATAACGAATGCATTTTCGCTTTCTTCACACTAAAGTTCCTCCCCACCAATCAGGAGGCAGGTCGTCAGACCCGTTTCCCGATTGGCCAAAGCTTCAGGCGATCTTATTGGATGCATAGCGCTTAGGAGGAACAGAGGAGACACACGGCGCAGGAAGCCGTGGGAGGAGCGAACACTGGAGACGCTGCCAGCACCCCTGGAGAGGAGGAGAGGACACCACAGCCCACCTTCCCTAGATTGTGTCTGTCCGCCAGCCTCCCAGAGGGGGGGTTGGTGTGTGTGGTGTCAGTGGGAGGGGGGACGGTGCTGTTAGTGCTGCGCCACCGGGGGGGGGGGTGCTGTCGGTGCTGTGCCACCGACCCCCCGGAGAGAAGGGGTGCTTGTTTGCCACCCCCCCAAAAGAAAAACCCCCCAGCCACCACTGGTTATTAGTACAGTGACAGAGCATCTTTTTTAGCACTGATCACTGTATTAGTGTCACTGGTCCCCAAAAAAGTGTCACTCAGTGTCTGATTTGTCTGTCGCAATCTCACTATTACTAGTAAAAATAAAATAATAATAATAATATTCCATAAATATATCCCAGAGTTTGTAGATGCTATATATTGCACATACCAATCAATACACGCTTATTGGGATTTTTTTTACCAAAAATATGTAGCAGAATACATATTGGCCTAAATTGATGAAGAAATATGTGATTTTTAACATTTTTTTATTGGATATGTTTTATAGCAGAAAGTAAAAGAATTTTTTTTTTCAAAATGGTCTGTCTTTTTTGTTTATAGTGCAAAAAATTAGAACCACAGAGGTGATCAAATACCACCAAAAGAAAGCACTATTTGTGGGAAAAAAGAAAAAAATTTAAGTTTTATTTGGGTACAGCGTTGCACGACCGCGCAATTGTCAAAGTAAAGCAGTGCCTGTTTGCAAGAAAAAAAATGGCCTGGTCATGAAGGGGGGTAAATCATCCGGAGCTGAAGTGGTTAAGAAGGGCCTTTCTGTTGGGTATTGAGCTGCGGTGGTCAAACAAGCGGTGGTAAAATGTAAATACCAGTCATCGACCCCCATGGATAAATAAAAAATAGTATTTTGTGCGTCTCTACCATTTCAATTCTATTACACCAAATTGTATTTTTGCTTATTAAGCTCTCAGTGTCCTCTGAGATTTCACCATGAACTCTCGAGTTCAAGTCCACTTCTGTTTGGGCTTCCCATTCTAGTTAAACACAAACTAGGAAAACAAACAGATTCTGGTTGATATCTCTCAATAAGTGACATATACAAAACAATGACAGAGCTTTGTTGGTTAATGATCACCAGGCCGAGCCTCCTCTGCGAGTTCTGTATCCTCCTGTAAGCTACTAAAAACAAACAGTATAAAACCTCCACTAATCATTGCACTGCAACTACATTTTTTGTGATAAATGCTGAATAAATATAAAAATATATGCAGCTTAACATTTAAAAAAAGTCGTTGTATGGGTAACTTGGCCCATGCAGTTTCAAGGCTACCACAGGGATTGATAATATCTGTGTGTGTAATAAGAAGTGAAGTTGGCGGAGATCCCTACTCATTGAGAAGAGAGAAGGGAGTGACCCACTACTGTTCTGTCTTTGAGCCGAGTCTTATGCCTCGTACACACGATCGGATTGTTCGCCAACAAAACCGTGCAATTTTGTCTGAAGGGCGTTAGCCCAGACATGTCTTGCATACACACGGCCACACAATTGTTGGCCAACAATTACGAACGTACTAGATGTAAATGTTGTTTTCCAGCTCTTTAGCGCCACCCTTTGGGCTCCTTCTGCTAATTTCGTGTTAGTAGAAGTTTGGTAAATGTTGATTCATGCTTTTCTTTTTTCTCTTTTCATTTCGCACTTTTCATGTTGCGCTTTTCAGTTAATTTCTGAACGGCTGTTCGTCAACCAGACGGGGAATTGGAGGAGATAACGTGTTATTTATTATTGGCCTTGGAGTTATTGCTTTGACCAGTCCAGGAACAGGAGGAAGAGGATTTCTTGGACCAAAAATTGGTTGCTTTATTAATCATGACCAATTATGTCATATGCCTTTGCTGCGGGAGCTCCAGAAGAATAATCCGGATGATTTTTGGAATTATCTCCGGATGACGGACCCCTGCTTTCACCCACTCTTATCAATTGGTGAGACTGCATCTCTAGACACCTGCAACACGGACCAGATGTTGACGGGATCAGATGATATCCCAAATTGCTGACACGTTTCAAGGGCGTACCCTTTTCCTCAGAGCCTAGACGGTGAAGGCTCTGAGGAAAAGGGTACGCCCTTGAAACGCATCATCAATTTGGGATCTCATCTGATCCCCTCAACATCAGGTCTGGGTTGCAGGTGTCTAGAGACACAGTCTCACCAATTGACAAGCCTCTTTACATGCTTGTTTGTAGGTATAAACATTGTTTTTATGCTTTTAATAAAATTCTACCATTGGTAATGTACAAGGTCGGTGCGCCCTCCTTCTTTCTTTTTTGTTCCAGTTTCGAGAATACCCATTGTTCTGAGGAGGGCAGCACCACCAATTTATAGACTAAACACCCAAGCGCAGGAGATTATTATTGTTTTGTTCACCAACTCTTGGCATTGTTGACCCCCTATAATAAGAAGCAGGACACATGCATGAGGCTTTTATTTTATTTTTTGGTTGAATAATGATTTGATTTGTTATATTTTCTATATTTTTGGATGCATAGAATGCACTTTTTGGTTAAGTTCTATTGGCAGATATCATGTCTAATTTTATTTGTTTTCTTTTTTTAATGCACAATAAAAAAAATTGTGTAAAATAATACTTGGCTATGTGTTTTACTGCAAATGACAGTTTGGGAGTAGGCAGTTATATTTTAAAAAATACAATGTAAAATTAACAAGGGACACCAACATAGTTGTATCTTTGATCCTAAAAACTATAAAAACTACGGGATAATGGTGTTGTGGTAACTTGCCAAAAAAAAAAAAAAGCATAATAATATTATTATTGATATCACTAGAAAAAAAAAACCTTTGAAAATTAGTTTGCAATAACTCCATCAGTATCATCAGCAAAGCAGCTTCATTATTATCCCATTAAAGAAGAAGAGAATTGTGCGCTGTATTTCGAGATTTCATAAATTGCCGTGTCACGAATGTTAATTCTCCATTACGAACGCTAGTTTACAAGACCGACCGCTTCTGGCTCGTCCTTGCTTCCGAGCATGCGTGTTTGTACTTTGGACTTTTGTCCGACGGACTTGTGTACACACGCTCGGAAAATCCAACAACAGACATTTGTTCGCGGAAAATTTTAAAACATGCTAGCCAACATTTGTTCGTGGAAAATCCGACAACAATTGTATGATGTAGCGTACACACGGTCGGATTTACCGCCAACAACCTGTCATCGAACATTTCCCGTTGGAAAGTCCGATTGTGTATATGAGGCTTAAGACACTTAGCAATAGGTTCCACAAAGAATGGGCAAATGTTTTCTAGCTATCATTCTTACGTGGACATCTGACCCTCTATAGTCACCCTAAAGCACCCATAGACATGAGATCATAGTTACCCAATCTGGCCAAGACCTTAGCGTTCTAGGTGCCCTGTTAGAACAATCATAGTTACATACAGTAATACCTTGTATTGCGAGTAACGCGGTTTACGAGCGTTTTGCAATACAAGATATTATTTTTTTAAAATCCTGACTCGGTTTGCGAGCGTTGTCTCACAAAACGAGCAGGATTCAAGCCTCTGCAGTGTGCAGTATCACATTTGGCCAGAGGTGTGGGGCACCCGGAAAACTCAGAGCCTTTCAGAGCCATTTGGAGTCGCTCGGAAACACATCTGAAACACTCTGTTCCCGAGTGTCTCCAAGCCTCTCCGAGAGCATCTGAGCGGCTCCTAGTGCTCTCCGAGTGCATCCAAGTGGCTCCTAGTGCTCTCCGAGTGCTTCCGAATGTCTCCGGCGCCCCCCCCTACCTCTGATTACATGCGTTACTGCATACACTAGCAGTGCCAGTGGAATGCATTATCTGAGTTTCCATTATTTCCTATAGTGAAACTCGCTTTGATATACGAGTGCTTTGGATTACAAGCATTCTTCTGGAACGAATTATGCTCCAAATCCAAGGTACCACTGTAGTTGGTAAGGTTGAATAAAGACAATAGTCCATCCAGCTCAACCTGTGTAGGTGTGTGTGGAAAAAAAACATTTCCCACATCCCCCATATGTTTTCGCTAAGATGCACGCCCAAAAGTCTTTTAAAACTAGCCATACTTCCTGCCTACACCACCGATTGTGGAAGGGAGTTCCACATCCTTATCGGCCTGACCTTGAAAAATCCCCTACGCAAGCTTAAGCTTAAACCACCCATCTTCCATCGCGTGGCCCGTGTTCTCTAATGCACCGTACACATGATCGGAAATTCCGACAACAAAATCCATGGATTTTTTCCGACGGATGTTGGCTCAAACTTGTCTTGCATACACACGGTCACACAAAGTTGGTCGGAAATTCTGAACGTCAAGAACGTGGTGACGTACAACACGTACGACCAGCCGAGAAAAGTGAAGTTCAATAGCCAGTGCGGCTCTTCTGCTTGATTCCGAGCATGCGTGAAACTTTGTGCGTCGGAATTGTGTACATACGGTCGGAATTTACAACAACGGATTTTGTTGTCGGAAAATTTGAGATCCAGATCTCAAATTTTGTGTGACGGAAATTCCCATGGAAAATGTTCGATGGAGCCTACACACGGTCGGGATTTCTGACAACCAGCTCCCATCGAACATTTTCCGTCGGAAAATCCGACCGTGTGTACGGGACATTACACTCCCTGGGACTGAAAAGTTTCATACTTACGCTGGGATCACCGTTGAGATATTTTTATATCGCTATCAAATCCCCTCTCGAGCGTCTCAAATTTAGCGCTTGTAGTCGTTCCTCATAAATTAGGTCCTCCAGTCCCCATATTAATTTAATTGCCCTTCTCTGGACTCTCTAGTTCTAGCACATCCTTTCTGAGGATTGGTGACCAGAACTAGACGGAATACTCCAAATGAGGTTGAACCAGAGTTTTATAAAGTTACCAGAATTATCGTTTTATCTCTGGAGTAAATTCCCTTTTTAATGCATGGTAATATTCTGCTGACTTTGGTAGCTGCTGCTTGACACTGCATGATATTTCTCAGTCTGTCTTCTACTAGGGTCCCTAGATCCTTCACCATCCTGGAAGCCCCTAGGAGTTCTTCCCCTAAAGAGTAACTTGCATTTATATTTTTATATAAAAGGCTCAACCTTGAGCCTTTGCCAGCTGCTGGTCATTACTGCACTGTAGCTCACCTATCCTAAATCGGGAATGCTTAAAGCGGAAGTAAACCCATCCATAAAACAGTTTCATTTGCCGGAAATGTAACACTCCCATTGGTTGTGCTCTCAACCAAACTGTCAAACCATCCAATGGCTGGTGTCATAACTGATCACATGTGCAGCATCATGGCAGTTGTAGATTAAACAGAGGCAAAGATGGCAGCTTCCTTGGCTGAAAACGATAGGGGGGTTTACGTACACTTTAAGTAGACTGCTGCCTGTTCCTAGTAAACAGGTGGACCTTTGTAGATCAGGGGTGTCCAACCTGTAGACCACAGGCCACATGCAGCCCAAGACGGCTATGAATGCGGCCCAACACAAAATTGTAAACTTACCTAAAAATATCGAGCTTTTTAAATTTTTGGTAAAAATGCATGTACACTTAGCAAGCACATACAGGCAAAGAAAAAATTGACAGTGTCTCTTTTTACTAGACTTTTTTTATAAGTTTTATCTTCCCAAAGAAAAATCTCCTATTTTATCACAATCATGCCTAATTCATGTCAACTGTTTTGAGCACCAATATTTGTGAGCAACTATTTTCAAGGATGAAGCACACAAAGGGTAAAATTAGAACCAAAATATCTGATGTGCATCTTGAGAATTCATTGAGAATTGCTACTACAGCCATCCAGATATTGATGTGTTTATTTATCAAAAACAGTCTTTTACTTTTATAATAAGAAATATAACAAGAATTGAAGTTTTATTACTCAAATTTATCAGTGATTGTTAACTTGTGATCTGCCCAACTTTTTTCTGCTTTTCAGCTGTCCCTTATTTTTAGCGTATTTTATATGTGGCCAATTCCTCTTCTTCCAATGTGGCCCAAGAAGGTCAAAATGTCGGACACCCCTGTTCTAGATAGAGGTCTGTCTGACTGTCATCTGTCTAAATGTTCTGATCCTGGATTACACCCATGATTGCTTGGATTTATGCTCGGTCTACTTTAAAAACGAACATTCGGTCCATCTGGCCCCCTCGTGATACCTTCTATCTGATAAAGCTAATAGGCTCTTCCCAATATTTACCCTTTACCCTGAAAAGTGTTCTCTACCTCCAATGGGCTAGTTGATTTCTCATTACTTGAGCCAAGAATGGGTTTTTGAAGCACCAGGTGGCAAACTTCCAAATTAGGGAAAATGTTAAAGCCTCGTTTTAGCCCCCTTTGTCTCAGATGTTTTTAGTCTGGCCACGTCATGTCACAAGTCCTCTACCTCCAGCGGTGGGTTGTCCTTGCCGACCTCTGCAGCTTCTCCTGTGCACCCATTGTGGCCCGATGGCAAACCCTCAGGTGCATGTCCCTAACCTCCAAAGAAGTGGACTGAATGGATGACACTTGTCATCATTTAAACTGAAAAAAGAAAGATCAGAACTAGTTTACAAATCTAAGTCTGTGGAGGACTTCACCAAAGAGCAGGTGAATATTGAGGTGAGATTTGCCTTTATTTGATCAGGGGTTGGGAAATGATTTCCTAAATATTTGTGACAAATCTGGAATGAACCTTAAAGGGCTAAGGATGGAGGTGGTCAGGATAAGTGTGGGGGATAAATGTTAGGCATAGGCGATAGATAGATGAACTTGAGTAGTTACATTAAATTTACACTTGATTGTTGCATCCAAATCTCAGGCTCTGGGGAACATCAACAAATTGTAAGCTCCACTACTTGAGTATCTGTTGGTGAGACCATAGAGGGGGCAAGCCTGGCACAAATGTTCCTATGTATATTTTTATTAAAAAGGCCCTAAGCAGAGCAAGTAAACAGTGGAGCAGAAGGTTGGGTGCACTCAGGACTGGAGGAGCTTGTGGTAGGGACAGATCCATCTGGGGATGATCCAATAGTAGGGCAGGGTAAAGTAGAGTAGAAAAAAAATTGGAAGGGTAAGATAGTTACCAGCAAAAAAACCTCACAACTTTTCCTTACACAGCACCTTAGTGTACACATTGATACCAATAGGAATCAGGCTGAACTGTCCATGGTGCTGGAACAGATTTTCAACCTAAACAAATTAGATAGCATTAGGAAAACATGGTCACTGCTCAAGCATTCTGTAGAATGAATATGACAAAAAATGGATGCATGTATTTTTTTTTCGAGCTGTCTTTTGGCCAGTCATGTGATCAGCAGGGTCCTCTTTTTGCTAGGTGGTCCTTTAAGTTGCATTGTACAGTGCTCACATAGTTCATCAATACTGTGACCCCAGGCTGGCATGATAACACATCCGGGGGGTGAGTTCATGACGCTCTAGGCTCACAGGAAGTGGGTTGAATCATTCTGGGAGTCATTCAATCCAGAAGAGCAGCAGCAGGAAGGCTGAATATTGAAGCAAAATTTGCTTATTTAATTTCATAACATCTGGTCAATTTCGCATTTTATTTAAAAATTTTTTCTGAAATTGGGCCTCAAGCTCTATCCACACACAGGTGGGGCCTGTAGGAGAAAAGTGATTGCTTCTTCCCTGTTGGGATTAATAAAGTATTCTGAGGATTAATTGGCCCATACACATCAGCCCAAAGGCATACTACTATTCCCCAGTCCATTTTTTTTACCTAGCAGATTAGTTGATGTTCAAAAAAAGTATGGAAATGTGTTAAAGGGCTGTTGACCTAAAAGAGGATCTTCACACCATATGGTAAATTTTATTTGTACCCCCTCTTACCTTTTATGCTGGATTATCCTCAATTACCCCACCCACACGCCCAACAAATCCAACATTGCCCTGTTATAATTATAAGCTCTGCATGCCGGGTCTTGCACCATCACCTTTCACTCCCTGGGATCGGTCTGTCTCTCCCTGATTCTTGCATTTGGCCCATTGATGAGCCACCGGATCCCTTCTCGTCCAGTCGCTGTATAGAAGATGTTGCCTCCTGTGATATTTGAGGTGGATATCCCAGGAGGCTACATGAGCATAGGAGCTGTCATCCCTGCCCTGGCATGAATGGAGGAAGGGGGCAGGGGAAGTGTGAAAAAGAAAAAAAAAGAAAAAAGGTCAATTTAAAAAACTGATTTAAAGTTCACCTTAAAAAAAAAATGCACATCTTTTTGCAGATAAAAAATGTGCATTTATTATATTTTTTACTTGGAGCCTGGAAAGCATTGCATCCACAATCAGCAGTTTACGGGTGCCATGCAGGACTCCTGCAGACTTGTCAATGTATCTGTCTGCTTGTACCCCGTATGGGGAGGCAGATACACACAGACAGAAAGAGAATGAATTACCTTGAACGCTCAACAGTGCCATGGTAGTTCATTAAGAACTACAAACAGACAGCCGCAAAGGCTGTCAGTACTTGTAGTTTTCCATTCACAGAAGGTCCCCCGCTTGCTGTTACTAGAGGCAGGCAGCAGCTGCAGCATTGGGAACATGTTACATATCCCCCCCCCCAAAAAAAAACGGGTAACATGTTCCCAAAGGTGGACTTATCCTTTAACCACCTGCTATCCGTGCTATGGCCGGATGAGGGCCACAGCGCGGACCTGCATTCCCGGGAGGCCGTCTGTGCACGCTCCCTGTCACTGAGACTCGGCTGATCACCGTTCTGTGTAAGGGGCCGGTCCCGGCCCCTTACCATGTGATCAGCTGTCAGCCAATGACAGCTGATCACATGATGTAAACAAAGGATCGGTAATCGTTTTTCTTTTTTAACTCACGCTGACAGCGCGAGTAGAAAAAAAAGCCGATCACCGGCTCGGATGCCAGGGACATCGGTCCCCAAGTGGTAGATACACATCTGCCTCATCAGTGCCACCTATAAGTGCCACCTAACAGTGCACACAGTGCTACCTAACAGTGCCCACAGTGCCACCTAACAGTGCCCACAGTGCCACCTATCAATTCCAACAAGTGCCACCTATCAATGCCCACAAGTGCCACCTATCAATGCCCACCTGTAGTGCCACCTGGCAGTGCTGCCCATCACTGCCACCCATCAGTGCCCATCACTGATACCCATCAGTGCCCATCACTGCCGCCTCATCAGCGTACATCAATGAAGGAGAAAAATGACCCGTTTTAAATTTTTTATAACAAAATATAAAAAATAAAATTTTGTTTAAAAAAAAAAATTCATTTTTTTACATTTTTTAAACAAAAAGTAAAAACTGCAGAGGTGATCAAATACCACCAAAAGAAAGCTCTATTTGTTGTGAAAAAATTATAAAAATTTCATTTGGGTACAGTGTTGTATGACCGCGCAATTGTCATTCAAAGTGCGTCAGTGCTGAAAGCTGAAAATTGGTCTGGATAGGAGGGGGGTTTAAGTGCCCAGTAAGCAAGTGGTTAAATTTTGCAGAAGGGGGAAGGACAGCAATAGGGTAAACCTCTTTTTTGGAGGGAAGGTCCGCTTTAATAACCAAGTGCTTTCCTAGACCCAGACCCGAAGATAGGGTTTTCTTCTTGGCTGCACAATACTTTTCAGGATGCTAGGCAAATTTAGCTTTTGGCTTGCTCTGTAATCAGAGGAGTAGTAGTGATCATTTGCCTTAGTCTGCTCATGGTTTCATAGGCTAGGAGTTTGATTGTTTCCCCCTGCCTCTGGCAGAAGCTTGCAGAGCTTTAGGTAGGAAATTCAAATGACTGGCCTGAATATTTACTATGCCCTGCCCAATCTCTGGGGAGGTGTGCCCAGAAGGTGCTCTGGAAGGTGGTAAAGAGCCTGAAGCCTGGAATAGATTGTCCTTCCCCCACCAGGGATGGATCTGTGAGCTTCAGGGGTGTGCTTGCCCTGAAGCACCTCTGGACTGAATGCTGGACCTCTCTATCAAGGGAAAGAGTCTGAGGATAATACTGCTCATCTAGGACCCAATAGAGACCCTGACTGACTCGATAAAACTGTGTATTTAGAGAGACCTGCCTTATGGTCCCCAGCTTTGAGACTTCAACTATTTTGGAGCTATTTCATGGCCCCCAGCTATGAGAAAATAGACTGTTCTGTAAACTACCCTATGGTTCCAGGTTGTGAGAGCTAGACTGTGCTACCTTTACCAAGATAAACGTGTCATCTGCTTTGTTGTTCTTAAAGGGGTTGTAAAGTCAGAAGGTTTTTGCATCTCAGTGCATTCTGGTCATTCCCCTATCTTCTCCTACCACCCTTAAATTCCAACTTGGGCTTTAGGAGAGAGGAATGGAGAAAGTCAGAGAGATAGAGAACCATATAAGCGTGTTGGGACCCTTTGGGGAGAGGGAGAGAGGGAGAGAGAGAGAGAGAGAGAGAGAGAGAGAGAGAGAGTGAGAGAGAGAGAGTGAGAGAGAGAGAGGGAGAGAGAGAGAGAGAGAGAGAGAGAGAGGGAGATAGAGAGAGGGAGAGGGAGAGAGAGGGAGAGAGAGAATTGTACAAAGCTTCTCATTTTGATCCACGTACAGTTGGTAATTTCCACCGGAGCACTAATGCAATGTTTCTAAAATATAAGTACATTCCAAGAAGGACTAGACAAACATCGCGCAAGTCTCTAACATTTCCAAAAGACACTTCCTAGAAGTCTGGAGGATTTGTGTGTGGCAGGTGGGAGAAAGGCCACATAAGAAGAGATTAGGACTTATTAGTCAAACATCACAAAGTCAGGAAACATTTGGATAAAGAGCCACAACTGACAGAAAGACAGATAAGAGGCTTATACTATTTATCAGCTTAAGGGAGTATTTAAAACAGCCGGATATTGTGCTAAAGCCAATCTACAGTCTACAACTTCCTCCCAGTAAAGCCGTTCCTCTATTGTTGTCTCCCTGTATTCAGAGAATAACTGATATTGTTACAAGGTGGTTGGAAAGTTACTACAATTTTTAAAGGGAGGAGTATATTCAGTGAGTTTACATCTTGAGTTATAGGACAGCATTTACCCCAAAAGTGGATGTTCACCTTTAACCCTTTTGCTGCTGGAGCCATTTTTTACTTTTTGAACACATGTTAAAAATTTACAATTTAAGCATTCTCTGCATTAAAGGTAAAAAACTCCTCATGTTCAGATCACCCCCAGCCCCTCCCCTAATACTTACCAAGCCCAATCTCCATTCAGCGCAGCATCCTTGCTCTCCCACCTCACAAGACAGAGGCAGCAATGGGAGCCATTGGCTCCTGCTGCTGTCAATCCAATCCTGTGGAGGAGAGCTGCGCTGTGCGAGTCTATGGACACACACAGTCCAGCTCGGGAGCGTGCCCACAAGAGTGCCCCCATAGCAAATGGTTTGCTATGGGAGCACTCGGAAGGGTTGAGCAGCTGAGAGCGCATAGAGCACCGGCAGGGGACCCCAGAAAGGGAGGTTCAGGGGCTGCCCTGGGCAAAACCAATCCACAGAGTAGGTAAGTATAACGTGTTTATTATTAGAAAACCAAACCTTTACAATCACCTTAAGCCATTATATATCTTTTGAAAGCACAGACTCTGTAAAATACAATGGTGCCATTTAAATTCTTTACATCATAATTTTACCACCGTTTATCAGTAAAAAAAAAAGTAAACACAATGCCCAGTTTTTTTGTGAAAATATAAAAGATGAGGTTACATTGAGTAAATACTGCAGATCCCAAATATGCCAAAACTGGGGGCTTTTTAAAATGCATTTTTATTATACTTTAATTTTTTATTTTTTTTTTTACTTACTATATTGTTATTACATGGAACTAATAACCCCAGTGCAGGTGACAGGTTCTTTATTAGACCCCCTAATGTCACTTCTGAAATCTTTTGAAGCTGATCAAGCTCAGGACCATGCTTGATCAGTGCTCAGCCTCCGGCCAAGGATTAAGCAAAACAGCCTCCCCACCCCTCCATAGTCCCCTAAACCAGTGTTTCTTTTTGTTTTCAAAACCATTTTGGTTGTAAACAAGTTTGGGATGGGTTGCCACTTGATTGTGTCCCAGCATGAAAATCCAACTGTAAAGCTGGTCATACGCTGATTTATATTTCAGCCAGTCCAGGAGGGACCGGCCAAGTCTCATTCATGGTGTATGGTTTCTACAGAAGTGTATTATTTTAACCGTTTCGCTGCCAGGCCCTGTGCTCCATTTTGTACACTCAGGTGGCCAGACCGTTTTTGCAATTTTTCCTTTGCTTTTTTATTTTTCACTTATAGCTTTCAGAGTTTGTAAAAGACCCCCCAAACCATATACTTTCTGAAAGCACATGACCAGTAGAATAAAAAGAAGGTGCTACTGATTTTTAAGGTCCCACGATATTTGCGCAAATGTTTATCAAATCAATATTTTTGCTAAAAATACACTAAAATCATTATTAGCAGCTAAAAACACAGCAAATTTTACAAAATTCCTACTAATTATAAAAGCTTAACCTGTATTGAGCTAATAAATGACAAATATTTGTGACTTTTAAATTGCGCCTGCGAAAAACGGTAAAAATTGAGCAGACACAAAAGTGTAAATATCCAAATTTCTCAAAAAATCTGAAGGTTTTATTTTTCCCTTACAGCTTTCAGAATTTGTGAAATACCCCCAAAACCATATATTTTCAGAAAGCATATGACCTCTAGAATAAAAAGAAGGTACTACTGATTTTTTAGACCCAGCGGTATTTGCGCAAATGTTTATCAAATCAATATTGTTGCTAAAAAAAAGACACTAAAACCATTATTAGCAGATAAAACCACAAACTTTCTGCTAAATTCCTGCTAAATATAAAAGCTTAATCTGTATGGACTTAAAAAATAATCAAAAATTGTAATTTTTACATTGCGCCTTTTTGCAAAATGGTGAAAATCAAACGTACGCAAAAGTGTAAATATCCAAATTTCTCTAAAAATCTGAAGGTTTTCATTTTTCTCTTACAGCTTTCAGAATTTTTGAAAGACCCTCAAACCATATATTTTCTGAAAGCATATGACCTCTAGAATAAAAAAAAAAGGTGCTACAAATTTTTAAGGCCCCACAGGATTTGCGAAAATGTTTATCAAAACAATATTGTTGCTAAAAAAAAAGAAACTAAAACCATATTAGCTGATAAAAACACAAAATTTTACAAAATTTCTGCTAAATTCCTGCTAAATATAAAAGCTTATCCTTTGTTGAGTTAATAAATAGCAAATATTTGTAAATTTTAATTTGCACCTTTTTGCGAAATGGCCAAAATCAAACGTACGCAAAAATGTCTCTAAAATTTTGGATGTTTTTATTTATCACTTATAGCTTTCAGATTTTGAAAAAGACCCCTTCCCTCCGAACCATACATTTTCTGAAAGCACATGACCTTTAGAATAAAAAGAAGGTGCTACTGATTTTTTTAGCCCCACAATACTTGCGCAAATGTTTATCAGATCACTATTTTCACTGAAAAAAACGCCAAAAAAAGTCCTTATTTGCACATAAAACCACAACATACCTTACAAAATTTCTGCTAAAAATTCCTACTAAGGCCTCACTCAATGGGGTGTGCTACATCCTACGCCCATGGAGGACTGTGTTTACCCGCACGTGCAGGGAACACCTGTGCATTCCTGTGCAGCTGCTGTGTCCAAATTGACATCAATAGGATTGCCTGCATGGGATGCATGGAAAACCCTTGCATCACCCTGCGTAAACAAGGCCTTTTGGGTAGAGCTCTGCTTGAAGCTGTAATAGGCAGTCGACAGGGTGCTGATGCCACGATGCTTTGCACCCGCGGCGAACTTGACCCATTTTGTGGCGATGTCTTCCACCGAACACTACATATTCATGTCAAGGGGATGCGCTGCAAACTCCCTGCAACCTTGTGCAATGCATGCGGTTTCCGGTGCGTTTGTTGGTAAAATAGTGCTAAAGTTGGCGGTGAGGAGGCATCGCATTGTTTCCCCACCGCCTGTCAGTAGCCTTTGAAGCTCGATCCAAATGTGGATTGGGCTTCAGAGACAAGGGAGATTAAGACCTCTCTCACACTGGGGCGCTTTTCAGGGATTTTAGCGCTAAAATTTGCGCCTGTAAAGCGCCTCTCAAGCCACCCCAGTATGAAAGCCCGAGTGCTTTCACACTGGGGGGTTCGCTTTCAGGATGGGAAAAAAAAAGTCCTGCAAGCAGTGTCTTTGGAACGGTGCGGGAGTGCTGTATACACCGCTCCTCCACCGCCCCTGCCCATTGAAATGAATGGGCAGCGCTGCCCATACTTACCATACATACTTACGCATCATACTTACCTAGGTGGATGCAGCATCAGTCCGATGCTGTATCTGTCCCCCTGGCGCCTCTACACTGAGAACCGAGCGACCGAACATCGCCGATGGCTTGGTTCTCACAGCTCCCCGAGCTGCTGACTGTCAATCAGCATCTCTCCACTCTGCTCCTCCACGTCCACCAGTGGCGGCCCGTGCATTAAGGGTGTACGGCACAGCCCCCTCTCTCCTGCTGCCCCTCTATCACCAATAGATAGATTCATGCATTGCATGAATCTATCTATGGCCGCTGCTGCCACCCCCTAATCAGGCGCCCGGGCCCTTTCAGGAGCCTGAATTACAGCGGTGGGGGGTGTTTTTGAAGCACCTGATTAGAGCCATAGGCTCTAATGGGCTTCAAAATAGGTGACCTGCCAGCGCCATGCTGGGCGCTCACAGGTCACTCAGCTGTGTGTTAGAAAAGCGAATGAATATTCTTTTTTCTAACACTAAACCGCCTCTCCACCAATCAGGTGCTCGGGTCTGTTACCTGTCACCTGGTTGGCTGAAACGACAAGCGCCTCTATTGGACGCCCAGCAGGAGGAGAGGACGGGAGATGAGGACGGAAGGAGACGCATGAAGGACCCCACTCGTCGTAGTCACACGCTGCCCCACCAAAACAGGGTAAGTGCCGGGCAGACGGCGAGCAAGCAGGGGGTCACACAGGGGGCATTCAAGGGCACACTGGCAGCATTTAATGGGTACAGTGGCAGCATTTGATGGGCACACTGGCATCATATGATGGGCACACTGGCATCATATGATGCGCACACTGGCAGCATATGATGGGCACAGTCGCAGCGTTTGAGGGCACAGTGGCAGCGTTTGATGGCACAGTGGCTGCAATTGATGGCACAGTGGCAGCATTTGAGGGCATAGTGGCAGTGTTTGATGGCACAGTGGCTGCAATGGATGAATTTTTTTCAAAAAATTTTTGCGCCCCCCCCCCAAAAAATTTGGAGCATCAGCCACCAATGACGCTCACTGGAGCGCTGAGCTATGGAGGGGCGGGGGGGCGGCTGTCTCAGCCTCTCAGCGGCTCGCTGAGAGGCTGAGACGGGTGTCAGTCCAGGCACCTGGCGGATCCAGACTTCCATTGTCGCGATGATGCCGTGCCTGGACGGATTCCTATGACCTCAGCAGAGAGCGGACTTCAGACCGCTCTCTGCTGAAAACGGGTCACAGGAGTGCAAAGCGGATTGCACTCCTGTGACCCATAGGAGAAGGCCAGCCAAATGAGCTCAGGCTGGACTTCTCCTTTTAAGAACAAGTAAAGAAGATCTACTCACAGGATTCTGGCACACAGTCAGTCCATAAGTATGGCCTCTGGTAAAGTAGTCCAGTATTCAAGTCCATAGGACTCCAGGGGCCTACAGCCCCTTCCTCCCCACTTCCTTTACAGCTCACAGATCCATCCCCTCAGGGGTGAAAGACAATCTCCTCGGAGCTCCAGACTATTAAACAGCATCCAAGCCACCATCTTGACACACCTCCACAGGGATTGGCTAGGTCCTGCTCAATATTCATGCTGGTCATTTGAATTCTCCCTCACTATGTTCCAGAAACTTCTTCTAGAGAAAGGAGGAAGAAATTGAAATCTCTGTGAAGCCCTGAGCAGACCAAACAACCACTGCTCCTCCAATTACAGAGCAAGCCCAAAACTAAAATGTATCTAACAGCCTAACTAGCAGAGTGCTACAGGGACATGTTGAATTTTTGAATGATCAGTGGCTGCAGGCAATCAGCTGCAACTACTGGTTGGAGAATTCTGATAGGACTGGGTCTCACTGCTTGTACACAATATCCCGCTGGGAGAGATTCCTCAATTCCTATGTGGATGGAGGAATCTGCAGGTCTTTATTATTCAGCCATACACTAATCAGCCTAAGATTTTAAAGAACTTTAGTTTGATGCCCCTGGACTTGTTTGGCTGATTCAACTGAAATTTTAATCGGTCATTAAATACATGTATTTTGCCGTTTCTTGGTGCATAGAAACATGTTCAGAGTGTCCCTGTTGTTTTCCAGGAATAGTAGATCCTATTCCCTGTTCAGGGCAGGATCCAGCTAATAAATTCCAGTGTCAGCAAGTGGGTGTCTCCACGATAAACCCCGTCATCGCAGAGTACTATTGGTGATCATTATCTGTGTCTTCTCCAATCCCTACCATCATCTTGGTCTCTAATGTATCGATTTGAGACAATTCCCTAATCAGTTAATCATTGACCTCTCCAGTTACTACATTTTTAACCTTGAACTCATTATAATCAGCAGAACTTCCAAATAAACATGTTTTTCCTCCAGGTTCTCAACCCATGGAGTAGGAACTCCATACAATTTAATGTTTAACCTCAGATTTATTCAAGGCAATGTTATGACTTCCACTGTTTGACACACAGTTTAAAAAAACTAAAGTGCACCTAGCACTAATTTATCTATAGGTGGTTCATTTTCTACCTTCATTCAGCCAGCGGGAGGAACAGATTGTCCTGGCAGGGGGGATTCCTCCATCCACATAAACGAGGGACAATGTATTCTAACAGCGATACCTGACATAAGTTTTCCAGTGATCTCCAAAAGTTTTCAAGCACATGATCTAACGATCTAACGCAGTGATTCTCAACCAGGGTTCCGTGGAAGCCTAGGGTTCCTCCAGAGGTTGATAGGGGTTCCTTCAGCATTGGGCAATTTCTGGCTCTCAGATAAGTTCCCACTGACACCATTGATCTATCTATAAGGAGGTAATTCTTCCCAATGACAACAATTGTAAGGACCATTCCTCTCACTGACCATCACACTAATGTATCATGAGTTGCAGACTTCTAATTTTTAGCAAGGGTTCCTCGAGACCGGAGAACTACTTCAAGGGTTCCTCGAGACCGGAGAACTATTTCAATGGTTCCTCGAGACTGGAGAACTATTGCAAGGGTTCCTCGAGACCGGAGAACTATTTCAAGGGTTCCTCTGTGTTGAAAAGGTTGAGAAAGGCTGATCTAACGCATTGATCTAACAATCGACTTCTGTCAAACAGGGAGGGCAAAATACAGTCCCTGCTGAACTGGCCAAATTTGGAATCCATCTATGGTCAGCTTTGAATGTATTTTTCCATGTCAAAGGAGTATTGAGCCCCCCTGGGTCCCCAGGAACACTGGCCATTATGTAGATGTATGCACAGTATACATTATGGCCAACACGTCTTTAGAGCAGCCCGTAGATTATGCAATTTTCTTTCTTTACACCAAGGGTGGAAGGAAATTGCTTGATTCCCCCCCATCAACACAGGTGACACCTAAGGGGAAAGATTTTGTTGTGCATGTGCGGTTAGGTTGAGTTTATTGTTACAATGATGTCCTCACTGACTGAATCAAACGGTCTTTGGCAGCCCTTGAAGGGAAGGTTTGTGAACATTACATGCACTTGTGAAATGATTATCATCTGAAACATAACAATTCAACGGCCAAATATGCGCTGCCAAAGTACGCTGTCATTGTCCCTAAAAACAGGGCTGTTCTATAACACCGCGTGCAAGCTTTAAAGCATCCCCTAAACCTGTAATTTAAATAATTTATTTTTTCCATATTACAATAAAAAGTCATAAAGTGAAGGACCATCACCTCACTGTAGGGTTTTCTTTAATAAAAGAAAAACAAAAAATGTTAAAGTAGAACTAAAAGCCACCCCCCCCCCATTTTGGATAATAGTTACATAGTTACATAGTAGGCGAGGTTAAAAAAAGACATAAGTCCATCAAGTCCAACCTATGTGTGTGATTATGTGTCAGTATTACATTACATATCCCTGTATGTTGTGGTCATTTAGGTGATTATCTAATAGTTTCTTGAAACTATTGATGCTCCCCACTGAGACCACTGCCTGTGGAAGGGAATTCCACATCCTTGCCGCTCTTACAGTAAAGAACCCTCTACGTAGTGTAAGGTTAAACCTTTTTTCTTCTAATTTTAATGAGTGGCCACGAGTCTTGTTAAACTCTCTTCTGCGAAAAAGTTTTATTTCCATTGTAGGGTCACCAGTACGGTAAATTGTATGTAATGTATACACTATATTACCAAAAGTATTGTGACACCTGCCTTTACACACACATGGACTTTAATGGCATCCCAGTCTTAGTCCGTAGGATTTAAAACTCAATTGGCCCACCCTTTGCAGCTATAACCGCTTCAACTCTTCTTGGAAGGCTGTCCACAAGGATTAGGAGTGTGTCTATGGGAATGTTTGACCATTCTTCCAGAAGCGCATTTGTGAGGTCAGGCACTGATGTTGGACAAGAAGGCCTGGCTTGCAGTCTGTGCTTTAATACAACCTAAAGGTATTCTATCAGGTTCAAGTCAGGACTCTGTGCAGGTCAGTCAAGTTCCTCCAACCCAAACTCGCTCATCCATGTCTTTATGGACCTTGCTTTGTGCACAGGTCCAAATCATTTGGTGGAGGGGGGATTATGGTGTGGGGTTGTTTTTCAGGGGTTAGGCTTGGCCCCTTAGTTCCAGTGAAGGGAACTCTTAAGGCGTCAGCATACTAAGACATTTTGGACAATTTCATGCTCCCAACTTTGTGGGAACAGTTTGGGGATGTCCCCTTCCAACATGACTGCGCACCAGTGTACAGAGAAAGGTCCATAAAGACATGGATGAGCGAGTTTGGGGTGGAGGGACTTGACTGGCCTGCAAAAATATTAATAAAAAAACTGTTAATATATATATATATATATAAATATATATATATTTTTATAACCTTTTTTTTAATGAATATTTTTGCATATATATATATATATATATATATATATAGAGAGAGAGAGAGAGAGAGAGAGAGAGAGAGAGAGAGAGAGAGAGAGACAGAGAGACAGAGAGATGTATACACACACATGTATCTTTCTCTCTCTCTCTCTCTCTCTCTCTCTCTCTCTCTCTCTCTCTCTCTCTCTCTCTCTCTCTTTATATATAAATATATATCTATATCTATATACATATATCTATATATATACATAGGATATATACATAGGATGTATGTAGAATGATTAAAGTGATTGTAAATGATCACCTTGTAAAAAAAAACAGTTTAAAATAGAAATGAAAGGCAAAACATTTTTGTATAGATTTAAAAAAGGGAAAAAAGGTATATTTAATATTTTTATGTAAGTGATCACATTCCCTCTGTCCTCAGCTGCATAAGAGCTGGGGGAAGTAGAAACAGCAGTACACTAAGCTTCCCAGTGAATGGCTGTGCAGAGGGGGCGTGTCAGGACAATTGTTATCATTGGAGGAGAGCAGCTTGAGTTCTCTGCATAGCTAGAGAACTGACCATGGTGTGCTCTCTTGCTTAGCGTGGTCAGCTTGAACTAGGAAAGCAGAGGGACTGGCGGGAACACCAGGGACTTCACACAAAGGAACCAATGCATAGAGAACAGGATACTTTCTCATACAAGTACATGGTACAGCAGCAACATATCAGGAATATGAACTGTTGGGGGTAACAAACTCTTTAAATTGAATTAGGATACAATGTATCATCTTGCACAATCATTTTTTATTTGACAAGTCGTGCTTTCATTGTGTAAGGATGTAGCCGCTCAGAGGGTTAATGAATTAACAATTGTTATGCATTCTCTATCTGCGGTCTCCACCTTTCTTGCCACAGTTGAGGGGAGGCTATATAGATTTTAGCTGCTTTGTATAAATATTTTATCATGACTAAGGCCCGGAGTGTTTGGGGTTGAAAAATGTCAATTCTATGTCTTTTATGTCTTGATGGAGTAAGAATAAAGTCTATTACAATTTTACTGCATTTAGTTGGTGCTGGACTTCTATTCATTTCAAGATGTCAATGATATCTACAGAGTGTGCCCTGGCTAGGGTTGCCACCTCATCTCTTTAAACCCGAACACATTAATTACACGGGTTCTGAGGCTAATTTAATACAGGCAAGGCACCAAATGAGTTTAATTACCACCTTAATCAGCCACATGTGTTCAGATTTAAAGGGATGAGGTGGCAACTCTAGTCCTGGCATAGATTATCTAACCTTATCCCATGGATACTGAAATGTATGGTTGCAGCACCATGGATTTTCTTTTCCTTCATAAGAAATAGTGTCCCCATTAGAAGCTTTCCGTCTATTATTGTTCTGGTGTCAACTCAAAATTTGGGCTTTTCCTTTACTTTCAGTGATAATGGTAAACAGGACAAATAAAGGGGGGGGGGAATCTCTGTAACATGGGCACAGACAGCAATACAAACCTGACAGGTGTTCTAATCCCTCTCCACTCTCCTAAAAAAAAAAAAAAGAAGAAGTTTGCCTTTAGTTACACGTAATGTTTGGTACAGGTCCACCATTGTAGTGCATTGCTCTCAGGGCTGTGGATAAGGGGGTACCACTAGTCCTCCTGTATGGGGTCCAGACAGCTGGGTCAATCAGATGTGGGCAAGGATGGCGAGGGGAAAATACTGGAACCAATCCCCTGTATGGCTTGCTGTGCAGCAGCTAAAAGCTGTCTTCTCCTCTCCATCCCGCTAGCTTTTGGTTGCTGCAGAGACCCGTACATTTCCGCCTGCTGCCCAGGCTCCCCTGTGTGCCCCCATCCCGAAAGTGCCACCTGATTCCCTCCATCCCACCAGCAGCTGCAAGCACACGATAGGATCCTTCAGGATGGAGAGTGGGAAAGGGTCCAGTAAAATTCCTTTCCTGAATGAACACAGTGAGTGATCAGTACAGATCATTCACTGTGTTCATTCATAAGCGAAGCATAGCAAACTGTTTTTTTTTGGGGGGGGCCTGTCATGTTGGTTATATGAGGCCCCGTGGTTTCTAACATCTGCCCTGCTTGCTCTCCATGCTTTCTTAACAGTAAAATGCCTGGTAGCCGTAAAAATATGCAGAGCTGGCTATTATGATTCACCAGTCAATACTGCCAATGCAATTTTACAAAAAGTTTGGATTCACCAAACATTTTGCAGGACTCGCTGTACTCAAGGCATTCGAATCAGTAGAGAATTCACTCATCACTACTAGACACACCCTTAATGATTGAGATCAGGTGTCTCTGGAGAAGAGTACCGGTAATGCTGTATCATACAAAGACATCTGGACGATTGTGCACCTCCAACCTTGTGGTAACAGTTTGGTGAAGGTCCTATTCTGTTCCAGTATGACTGCGTCCCTCTGTACAAAGTCAGTTCCATAAAGACATGGTTTGACCAGTTTGGTATGAATGTGGCCTACATAGAGCCCTGACCTCAACTCTACTGAACACCTTTGGGATGAATTGGAATGCTGATTGCGTACCAGGTCTTACCTTCCAAACATCAGAACCTGACCTCAAAAATGCTGGTCTGGCTGAATGACCAAGAACTCCTACAAAAATCCAAATCTTGTGGAAAGTCTTCCCAGAAGAGTGGAGGATGTTATGGCCACAAAGAAGTCAGCTCCATATTAATGGCTACGGTTTTGGAATGGGAAAGCCAACAAGTTCATATAAGTGGTCACATTGGCTGAAAAAACCTTCAATCGGTTTTAGTAGCAGAGAAGCAACGTTCACTATGGTTCCAGCACAGTCAATAACCGTCATTCTAGTAGGGCCCTATCATTACCACACATAGGGATAATATGATACCTCAAACAAACCACACTATACAAAAATGATCTCATATTACATACCCATTATCTTGCTTATTGACTTAACCACTTGCCGACCGCTGCACGTCGATATACGTCGGCACAATGGCAGCGGTGGGCAAATGGGCGTACCTGTACGTCCCCTTTAATTGGCGGGGCTAGTGGGCGCGCGCCCGCCGCATACAGCGCGACCGTGCCCGCGGGTCCTGCGGACTCGATGCCCGTCAGTGTCCCACGATCGCGACGAGGAGCTGCAGAACGGGGAGATGCCTATGTAAACAATGCATTTCACTGTACTGCCTAGTGACATGACAGAGATCACCGCTCCCTGTCATTGGGAGCATTGATTGCTGTCATGTCAGTGGTAGCCCATCCCCCCCACAGTTAGAATCACTCCCTAGGACATACTTAACCCCTTGATCGCCCCCTAGTGTTTAACCCCTTCCCTGCCAGTGTCTTTTACATAGTAATCAGTGCATTTTTATAGCACTGATCGCTATATAAATGACAATGGTCCCAAAATAGTGTCAAAAGTGTCCGATGTGTCTGCCATAATGTCGCAGTCATGATAAAAATCGCAGATCGCCGCCATTACTAATAATAAAAAAAAAAAAATTTAAAAATGCCATAAATCTATCCTCTATTTTGTAGACGCTATAACTTTTGTGCAAACCAATCAATATACGCTTATTGTAATTTTTTTTTTTTTTACCAAAAATATGTAGAAGAATACATATCGGCCTAAACTGAGGAAAAAAATCTGTTTCTTTATATATTTTTGTGGGATATTTAATATAGCAAAAAATATTGCTTTTTTTTCAAAATTGTCACTCTTTTTTTGTTTATAGCGCAAAAGATAAAAAACCGCAGAGGTGATCAAATACCACCAAAAGAAAGCTCTATTTGTGGGAAAAAAAGGACTTCAATTTTGTTTGCGCACGGCCGTGCAATTGTCAGTTAAAGCGACGCAGTGCCGAATCGCAAAAAGTGCTCTGGTCAGGAAGGGGGTAAAATCTTCCCGGGGCTGAAGCGGTTAATCTACAACCTCTAACCTTTAAGCCGCATCTGGAGGAGGGGTACCTGCGCGCCACTTACTTTTACTTCACATATGCTTCACCGGGGCTTTTGTTTAACTCTCCTGGATTAGTTTTATGGATAATACAGAGTAAGCTAAATTCAGTTTAGACGGGTCAGTGACCAGAGAGGTTTCCATGACAAAGTCAGCTGCTTTGCTAAATATAGAGCGTAGATTTACGAAGGTATCTAAGATGATTTAGTGGGATTTCAGGTGCAAGAGGAGAGTGACCTAAGCTGGTTTCATATGGGAGGAGGCTTTAATGGTACCTAGAACATACTGTATGGTGAAAGAATAGATTAAAATGGTCATATGTAGAAGGAGCCTCAGTAGTACAAAAAGGCGGAAAAACGTGTGGTTATAAAGGCAAAATAGTTTCTTTACTGTAATGCATTCTCTGCATTACGTTTAAAAAAAAAAAAAACACTTTTCAGATCCCAAATGGTTTTATCAGTATGGAAGAGCCCTGGGGCCATCATAAAAAAAAACAAAAAAACAGAATAATGAGTTTGAAAAAAAAATGTTTTTTTTTTTTTTCTTACAGAATTCTGAGTTTGAAAGTCAGAATTCTGAGTTTGAAAGTCAGAATTCTGAGATTCAAACTCAAAATTCTGACTTTGAAAGTCAGAATCAGCTCCTTCAGCTGAGACATGCTACAGAGGTGCAACCAAACCTGGCCTCTGTCTTTTTCCCTATGCATACAATTGATAACATTGACCAACCTTCCGCTATGAAATGCTTGATCTCACTTTCATATGTGATGCTACTAGACCATTTTTTTAATTGAAAACCCCGTTAATTTTGCAGAGCACACTGGGAGAAGTAGGACATATACCCCATCTCCGATGACATCTTACAATCCCTCCAAGAAGTTTCTCTCTCTTCTTCTCACAGATTGACCAAGGCATTCGTTTTACACAAGGTATACATTACCCCCACGTTTTTACACACCGTTGGGATGAGAAACAACTCCTGTTGTGATAGATATGGTCATTCTTCAGGATCAGTTATCCATCTCCTATGGCAATGTCCCAAGTTGAAGAGGTATTGGACCTAGGTTGTTAGTTCTATGAAAGGTTTACTGGGGACTAACCTTTTAGTAGAGCCCCTCATGTGCTTTTTCACCTACATTGACTCCTCCTCTATGGGTCATGATTCGATGGTCACTGTTTCTAGAGCTCTTTTTCGTAGATCGTAGGCTGATCGCACCTAAATGGACCTCGCCCACCAACTCTTTCTAACCAGATAATGGATCTTAATAACTAGATCTCTAAAGCCTTCCACACACTATTAGCCAATGGCCTGAAGGAAAAAACTGAAGCGCTCGGGAGTAGTTGCTGTACTAACTATGCAATGTTAGTACAGCATTTTCCTCTGCTGTGCTATTGTTATTGCGTCCCCCCCCCCCCCCCCGCCAGAAAACACCGGTCAGTTCTTTCAACCATTGGCTAAGAGCACTGATTGGATGCCGATCGGCAGTCCTTTTTGGTCATGCCTATTTGACATGCCGTACATACAGGCCAATTGTTACATAGTAGGTGAGGCCGAAAAAAGACACAAGTCTATCAAGTCTGACATGTGTTTGTGATTTTATGTCAGTATTACATTGCATATCCCTGAATGTTGTGGTTGTTCAGGTGCTTATCTAATAGTTTTTTTTTAATTATCTATGCTCCCCACTGAAAGCACCGCCTGTGGAAGGGAATTCCACATTCTCACCGCTCTTACAGTAAAGAACCCTCTATGCAGTTTAAGGTAAAGCCGCTTTTCTTCTAATTTTAGTGAATGGCCACGAGTCTTATTAAATTCCCTTTCGCGGAAAAGTTAGTACAGTATTTGTACATTGAAATCATATCCCCTCTCAAGTGTCTCTTCTCCAGAGAGAATAAGTTCAGTGCTCGTAACCTTTCCTCATAATTAAGGTTGGCCAGTTTCTATTGAACCAGCCGATATTCGGCCCGTGTGTACGGTCCTCCCTTTTTATCCCATGAATTCTATGCGCAAATTTAACGATATATGGTCCAAATAGATCAAAGTATTCCTTGTATCTGTATGGCTGATTGAGGAATATCTGTAGCTCTGGTCTACATACTGGATATTTTGTAATTCTATTTCTTTTATCATTGGTTTGGTCACTCTTTTTATTTCTTAACTCCCGCCCTGTGAGGCAACTTATTTCTTTGTTGTTAGTGTAGCACCCTCTAGTGTATAGTTAGAGTAGGTAAATATATGTTGACCCACAGCAGTCTGGGTGAGTCTGGTAATTGGTTTGGGATTCTGTGGTCAGAGGGCTGTACAGGTCAGGACTCTTGTACCTCCCCATGGTTCTAGAAGCTTCTGGAGGTTTCTAGAAGCTAGTGGGTGGAGGCCAAGAGTCTGAGATCTGGATATTTATGGGAATCTGGTCTATCCCCAGGCAGGAGGCCTGACAGGTTGGCTAGGTTAGCCCATATTGTGGAGCCTGGCCAGTAGGGTTGTTGTCAGATGGAAGATGGAGTACTGAGGCTGTATTGTGTAGCCAAGGAGGGGTCCCAGTGGCTGAGGGGGCTCTGCTTCCAGGCTGCAACTGAGGAAAAGAGAGGAAGGATAGAGGGAATTTCCACTGCCCTACAGTCTTTTCTAAAGGACACCCCGGCTTGTATGGGAGGACCTGGACAGCAGGAGGCCTGAACAGCAGTCTTTTTTGCAAAAGCAGCTGGATTCCAGGGACAGTGTGAGTAACTCTACACCCCCAGGGCCTAGAAGGGAGAAGACTGCCAGATGTGATATCTAGCAAGCGTTCTATGGACAGTGCCAACAGCTAAGTCCAATCCCTTGTCCTGGGATACTTTACCAAGCAGCCAGGTGAGCTGGTATTTTCGGGAGAAGGAGCATAGAGCAACTACAAGTATGGGACTTTCCACTAAGAAAACACAGAAACACAGAGCTCCTATAAGAGGAATTATTCTTTGCCACCTCAGAAGTGACTGTTGGTGTTCTGGAGGGAATACAGTCCAGGATTTGCCAGTTGTGAAGTTTAAAGACAGAAGTAAGTTGTCCTCAAGTTGGGCATCCCTTAATCCCTATTCCCTATCCAAGTTGTTTTCCCCCAATAAAACAACAAAAACAAGCCCATGGACTGTTTACTGCCTATGAGTGAAAGTTGGAAATATGAGTGTGTTGCTTGGCTGTGCAGAAATAGGGGGACCCAAAAATCCAGCGACCCTCTGGGGGGGGGGGGGGGGGGGGAGACTATATTAGCTTACAAAAACTCTTGTTCAATAAAATTTGATAAAAAAAAAATCCCAGCCCCCCCCAAGCACTCACCTGAGCATAATCTCGATCCAGCACTGTACTCGTCAGAAGAGGAGGACATTTGGGACCACTCTGTGCCATTGCACAGAGAAGGTAAGTGTGATATTTAAAAAAAAAAAAACAAAGTAACCTTTACAAACACTTTACCCACTTCAACTCTGTAAGATATACCCATACATCCTCCAGTTGAAGTGGTTATACCAGAATGAGGTATCATCAAAGTATCAATATTTTCAGCCGGTGATGGGTTCTCTTATAAAAGTGATCCAAGTGACTATACAGCCACTTGATCACTTCTACAGGACATGGAAAGCCCCCCTCCCCTCCCAAGGATTTTTTCATCTTTGGTTTTGGTTTGATGTTTACAAGCTCTTACAAACTTATAAAGCATCTGATCAAACCCATCTCGGTATGATCAGTCCAGATGCTTTTGAGGGCAAAGGAATGATTTGGGGTCTCACATACATACTTATGCCCTGTACACACGGTCGGATTTTCCGATGAAAAATATGTGATAGGACCTTGCTGTCGGAAATTCCGACCATGTGTAGGCTCCATCACACATTTTCCATGAGAATTTCCGACACACAAAGTTTGAGAGCTGGCTATAAAATTTTCCGCCAACAAAATCCGTTGCTGGAGATTCCGATCGTGTGTAGATAAATCCGAAGCACAAAGTTCCACGCGTGCTCGGAATCAAGCAGAAGAGCAGCACTGGCTATTGAATTTCATTTTTCTCGGCTCATCGTACGTGTTGTACGTCACCGCGTTCTTGACGTTCGGAATTTCCGACCAACTTTGTGTGACCGTGTGTATGCAAGACAAGTTTGAGCCAACATCCGTTGGAAAAAATCCCATGGAATTTGTTGTCGGAAAATCCTATCGCGTGTACGGGGCATTAGAGTGGTCCAGGCTGGACCAATTTTATCTATGTGAAAATTGCCATACCTAAACTTCAGCTTTAAAACATATGCTTCATTTCAATGAATACAGCATATAAGTGTATTAATGTGCTCATTTTTGATGAATAGGTTTTCTTTGCTGTTCGCCAATTTTGGTGCTTTTGTCCTAAACGAATTGATTCCAGCTACCTTTTGCAAACATTGGGGGCAAGTAGAAAATCGGGTAGGATTAAATTTGACCCCAGACAAATGCTACCATGTCTCTCTGTGGCTGTATCACCAACATATCTTGTAAATATGTATGTATGTGTGTATATATATATATATATATATATATATATATATATATATATATATATATATATCTCTATCTCTATCTATATATATATATATATATATATATATATATATATATATATATATTCTCACATTTTTGTAAATATTTTATTATATCTTTTCATGTGAGAACACTGAAGAAATGAAACTTTGCTACAATGTAAAGTAGTGAGTGTACAGCTTGTATAACAGTATAAATTTGCTGCCCCCTCAAAATAATTCAACACACAGCCATTAATGTCTAAACTGCTGGCAACAAAAATGAGTACACCCCTAAGTGAAAATGTCCAAATTGGGCCCAAAGTGTCAATATTTTGTGTGGCCACCATTATTTTCCAGCACTGCCTTAACCCTCTTGGGTATGGAGTTCACCAGAGCTTCACAGGTTGTCACTGGAGTCCTCTTCCCCTCCTCCATGATGACATCACAGAGCTGGGGAATGTTAGAGACCTTGCCCTCCTCCACCTTCCATTTGAGGATGTCCCACAGATGCACAATAGGGTTTAGGTCTGGAGACATGCTTGGCCAATCCATTACCTTTACCCTCAGCTTCTTTAGCAAGGCAGTGGTCATCTTGGAGGTGTGTTTGGGGTCCTTATCATGTTGGAATACTGCCCTGCAGTCCAGTCTCTGAAGGGAGGGGATCATGCTCTGCTTCAGTATGTCACAGTACATGTTGGCATTCATGGTTCCCTCAATGAACTGTAGCTCACCAGTGTTGGCAGCACTCCCAGAGACCATGACACTCCCACCACCATGCTTGACTGTAGGCAAGACACACTTGTCTTTGTACTCCTCACCTGGTTGCTGCCACACACGTTTGACACCATCTGAACCAAATAAGTTTATCTTGGTCTCATCAGACCACAGGACATGGTTCCAGTAATCCATGTCCTTAGTCTGCTTGTCATCAGCAAGCTGTTTGCAGGCTTTCTTGTGCATCATCCTTGGAAGAGGCTTCCTTCTGGGACAACAGCCATGCAGACCAATTTGATGTAGTGTGCGGCGTATGGTCTGAGCACTGACAGGGTGACCCACAACCCCTTCAACCTCTGCAGCAATGCTGGCAGCACTCATACATCTATTTCCCAAAGACAACCTCTGGATATGATGCTGAGCATGCGCACTCAACTTCTTTGGTGGACAATGGTGAGGCCTGTTCTGAGTGGAACATGTCCTGTTAAACCGCTGTATGGTCTTGGCCACCTTGCTGCAGCTCAGTTTCAGGGTGTTAGCAATCTTCTTATAGCCTAGGCCAGGGATATGCAATTAGCGGACCTCCAGCTGTTGCAGAACTACAAGTCCCATGAGGCATAGCAAGACTCTGACAGCCACAAGCATGACACCCGGAGGCAGAGACATGATGGGACTTGTAGTTTTGCAACAGCTGGAGGTCCGCTAATTGCATATCCCTGGCCTGGGCCATCTTTATGTAGAGCAACAATTCTTTTTTTTCAGATCCTCAGAGAGTTCTTTGCCATGAGGTGCCATGTTGAACTTCCAGTGACCAGTATGGGAGAGTGAGAGCGATAACACCAAATTTAACACACCTGCTCCCCATTCACACCTAAGACCTTGTAACACTAACGAGTCACATGACACCGGGGAGGGAAAATGGCTAATTGGGCCCAATTTGGACATTTTCACTTAGGGGTGTACTCACTTTTGTTGCCAGCGGTTTAGACATTAATGGCTGTGTGTTGAGTTATTTTGAGGGGACAGCAAATTTACACTGTTATACAAGCTGTACACTCACTACTTTACATTGTAGCAAAGTGTCATTTCTTCAGTGTTGTCACATGAAAAGATATAATAAAATATTTTAAAAAATGTGAGGGGTGTACTCACTTTTGTGAGATACTGTATATCTATATAGATAGCTATATATATATATATATATATATATATATATATATATATATATATATATATATTAGCATCCTGTAATCCCATCAAGAATACGGATTTTCCCTATGAACACCAAAGCCGAAAACAGAAAAAATGTATACAAATTTCCCTGAAAATTTAAAAGTCGTTTGAAAGTAGTTTGAGATTTAGTTTTCTTTTAACAATCAATTTTGGAAGGAATGGACTTTACCAAAAGAAAACCACAGTTAGAAATGTGTACATGCGAGATACATTTTCCCATCCGCTCCTACTAATTTTCTTTTCACTGCAGTAAAAAAAAATACAGCAGCAGCCAGTAGGAGAGAAGAGGAAGGAAACCGGAAGCACTGTGGGGGGGGGGGGGGGGGAGCCAGGGCAGTAGGGGGATCTGCACTGTACAGGGTGATTAGGTAGTGCCCAGGCACAGCTGGCACACCCTGTGCGCATGCCTATGAATATGTGGAGGGTGGATGGGAATTCGGGGGGGGGGGGGGGGAGAAGAGGGAGTAAGGAATGTATTTTACTGCTTTTGCATGGAAATATTGTTTACTGGGTAAAATGAAAATAAAGACAAATAAAATAAAAATTAAAAAAAGGATCAGAAAAATGTAATGGACAATCTTACAAGGAAAAAAATTAGAACAAAATTGTACTAGTGTATATGCAGTTTAACCACTTCCGGACCGCCCACTGCACATATACTGTGGCAGGGCGGCCCGGCTGCGCTCCCGACGTACCTGTACGTCGGTCTGTGTATGAGATACGTTGCGCCCGGCGGACTCGATGTTTACTGGCAACCGCGGTACAGAGTAAACACATGTAAACAAGGCGGATCCCCGTTCTGACAGGGGACAATACTGAGATCGGCTGTTCCCAGTGATAAGGAACAGCGATCTCTGTATTATCCCAGTAAGCCCATCCCCCACACAGTTAGAACACACACACAGGGAACACAGCTAACCGTTTGATCACCCCCTAGTGTTAACCCCTTCCCTGCCAGTGTCATTTATACATTAATGGGTGCATTTTAGCACTGATCAATGTAATAATCACTGGTCCCCAAAAAGTGTCACTTGGGGTCAGATTTGTCCGCTGCAATGTAGCAGTCCCGCAAAAAAAAAAAAAAAATCGCAGATCGCCGTCATTACCAGTAAAAACACTAAAAAAAATAAAAGTCCAAAAAATGTATCCCATAGTTTGTAGACACTATAACTTTTGCGCAAACCAATCAATATACGCTTATTGCGATTTTGTTTACCAAAAATATGTAGAAGAATACACATCGGCCTAAACTGATGAATAAATTAATTTTTTTTATATATTATTTTTGGATATATATTATAGCAGAAAGTAAAAAATTTAGTTTGTTTCCAAAATTGTCGCTCTTTTTTTGTTTATAGCGCAAAAAATAAAAACCGCAGAGGTGATCAAATACCACCAAAAGAAAGCTCTATTTGTGGGGAAAAAGGAGGTAAATTTAGTTTGGGTACAACGTCGCACGACCACGCAATTGTCAGTTAAAGAGACGCCGTAACGCAAAAAATGGCCTGGTCATTAAGGGGGGTAAATCCTTCCAGGGCTGGAGTGGTTCATTTATATGATCACACCAGCAGGGAAATGGTGGCTGATAAGCATAGAGAGTCACTTAGGTCACTGGTTTCCAGAGAAGTGAACTTGAATGAATGGTTCAGAGAGGGGCGTCTCTTGTATTCCGCTAACATACGCAAACTCCTCAAATCCAGCTTGTTACATAATCTGATCACACCAGCGGGACCTGTCAGTTTTCAGGGACAGCGGAGGACAGGAGGATTAGAAGGCTGAGAGAATGAAGGGCATCTGTGGATTAACCCTCAAGACGCCATGACACTTGACGGATCCCTCCGGTGATCTAGACTTCTCAGAGTCTGGTCTGCCCTTCAACCCTGACAATAAAGACACCTTTCCATACACACCATTTCCTGAAGGTCTCCTTCTTCTTCCCCCAACCAGTAATATTAAAGCGGAACTTCAGTCATTTTTTCATCTTTCCATTAAATCTTCTGCTCTTGTTGTTGTTTTAACTTTGGATAGTAAAACATTTTTTTTTCTGCCAGTAAATACCTTATACAGCCCACTTCTTGTTTCTTGTCTGGTAAAAAGCCTAGGATTATGACATCATGCACAGGTCTCTCTCTCTCACTCTCACTCTCAGTCTCGTGAGATTTTGCCAGTAAAGGAGGGGGGGATGAGTCACAAGAGGGCCAATGAGAGCTGCAGAGCTGGAGGTGTGTGTCTGTGTAAATCCAGGAAGTAAACAGGTAGCAGCTTCAGCTGCCCACAGTTAAAATGGCTGCAGCCAGACTTAGTGGAGGGAGATTTCTGCAGCATATTTGGCAAGTACAGAATTACAGTATATATAAAATAATATGCAAAGTGGTTGGATGGAAGCTTCAGAATGGCAAATAAGGTTTTTATTACTATGTGAGCAGACTGCAGTTCCTCTTTAATGATGACCCAATGGAGGCAACAAACTCTGATTTACATGTGTGTGATTTATGCCCATGTAAGTTTCTGCAGACACGGTGTATACAGCATACAGCTATTTATTACTCTCTCCCGAGTGTGGAAATGTGCATGCAATTTACATTGGATACCTGAAAGCGTCCGTTTGCATGAGGCCTAAGATTTTTCTTTCTTAATACAATGCACATACGTAAAAGTATTGGTGAGGGCTGTGCTGATAGAAAGCAAAGAGGCATCAATAGGGATGAATGGTGTGAGGTCACTGAAATTAGATTCACCACCAAATGATCCATTTCCAAGAAAAGATTTTGTCAATCTACTTTTTCCCCCACTTATTAATAGGGTGTGTTTTTATGGAATTGGTAAAGACAATGGGACACTATTCTTCCCACTGACACCAACAATGGGGCACTATTCTTCCCACTGACACCAACAATGGGGCACTATTCTTCCCACTGACACCAACAATGGGGCACTATTCCTTCCACTGATACCAGCAATGGAGCACTATTCCTTCCACTGATACCAATGATGGGGCACTATTCCTTCCACTGATACCAATGATGGGGCACTATTCCTCCCACTGACACCAACAATGGGGCACTATTCCTTCCACTGACACCAACGATGGGGCACTATTCCGCCCACTGATACCAATGATGGGGAACTATTCCTCCCACTGATACCAACAATGGGGCACTATTCCTCCCACTGACACCAACAATGGGGCACTATTCCTTCCACTGACACCAACGATGGGGCACTATTCCGCCCACTGACACCAACAATGGGGCACTATTCCTCCCACTGATACCAATGATGGGGAACTATTCCTCCCACTGATACCAACAATGGGGCACTATTCCTTCCACTGACACCAACAATGGGGCACAATTCCTTCCACTGATACCAACAATGCAGCACTATTCCTTCCACTGATACCAATGATGGGGACACTATTCCTCCCACTGACACTAACAATGGGGCACAATTCCTTCCACTGATACCAACAATGCAGCACTATTCCTTCCACTGATACCAATGATGGGGACACTATTCCTCCCACTGACACTAACAATGGGGCACAATTCCTTCCACTGATACCAATGATGGGGCACTATTCCGCCCACTGACACCAACAATGGGGCACTATTCCTCCCACTGATACCAATGATGGGGAACTATTCCTCCCACTGATACCAACAATGGGGCACTATTCCTTCCACTGACACCAACAATGGGGCACAATTCCTTCCACTGATACCAACAATGCAGCACTATTCCTTCCACTGATACCAATGATGGGGACACTATTCCTCCCACTGACACTAACAATGGGGCACAATTCCTTCCACTGATACCAATGATGGGGAACTATTCCTCCCACTGATACCAATGATGGGGACACTATTCGTCCCACTGATACCAATGATGGGGACACTATTCGTCCCACTGACACTAACAATGGGGCACTATTCCTTCCACTGACACCAACGATGGGGCACTATTCCGCCCACTGATACCAATGATGGGGAACTATTCCTCCCACTGATACCAACAATGGGGCACTATTCCTCCCACTGACACCAACAATGGGGCACTATTCCTTCCACTGACACCAACGATGGGGCACTATTCCGCCCACTGACACCAACAATGGGGCACTATTCCTCCCACTGATACCAATGATGGGGAACTATTCCTCCCACTGATACCAACAATGGGGCACTATTCCTTCCACTGACACCAACAATGGGGCACAATTCCTTCCACTGATACCAACAATGCAGCACTATTCCTTCCACTGATACCAATGATGGGGACACTATTCCTCCCACTGACACTAACAATGGGGCACAATTCCTTCCACTGATACCAATGATGGGGAACTATTCCTCCCACTGATACCAATGATGGGGACACTATTCGTCCCACTGATACCAATGATGGGGACACTATTCGTCCCACTGACACTAACAATGGGGCACGATTCCTTCCACTGATACCAACGATGGGGCTGAATTCCTTCCACTGGCACCAAAGATAGGGCATGATGTACTCCCAATGGATGCCAGGACATTTTCTACACCTACTTGCCACAGTGCGCCCCCCCCCCCCCAAAGTCTGAAGGACAGTAAACTGGCCCTTTGTTTAGAAAGTTTGGAGACCCCTGACATATAGTGTCCCTACACAGAAGGCAGAAGGAGCAGGAGAATTTATTTGAAGTTGTAATTTGGTGGTTGGTCCTGGCAATAGGCAAGAAATATACAGCTAAAGTTTAAAAATATATATTTTAAATACTTTGGGCCAGTGAAGGCGCAATCTGTCCTGAGAAACAAGACGTCATTCACCTAGATAACAAGCAAATGCAAAGATATGAACCGTTTTACTAACACGTTACATAGTTACATAGTAGGTGAGGTTGAAAAAAGACACAAGTCCATCAAGTCCAACCTATGTGTGTGATTATATGTCAGTATTACATTGTATATCCCTGTATGTTGCGGTCATTCAGGTGATTATCTAATAGTTTCTTGAAACTATCGATGCTCCCCGCTGAGACCACCGCCTGTGGAAGGGAATTCCACATCCTTACCGCTCTTACAGTAAAGAACCCTCTACGTAGTTTAAGGTTAAACCTCTTTTCTTCTAATTTTAATAAGTGGCCACGAGTCTTGGTAAACTCCCTTCTGCAAAAGTTTTATCCCTATTGTGGGGTCACCAGTACGGTATTTGTATATTGAAATCATATCCCCTCTCAAACGTCTCTTCTCCAGAGAGAATAAGTTCAGTGCTCACAACCTTTCCTCATAACTAAGATCCTCCAGACCCTTTATTAGCTTTGTTGCCCTTCTTTGTACTCGCTCCATTTCCAGTACATCCCTCCTGAGGACTGGTGCCCAGAACTGGACAGCATACTCTAGGTGCGGCCGGACCAGAGTCTTGTAGAGCGGGAGAATTATCGTTTTATCTCTGGAGTTGATCCCCCTTTTAATACATGCCAATATTCTCTTTGCCTTATTAGCAGCAGCTTGGCATTGCATGCCATTGCTGAGCCTATCATCTACTAGGACCCCCAGGTCCTTTTCCATCCTAGATTCCCCCAGAGGTTCTCCCCCCAGTCTATAGATTGCATTCATATTTTTGCCACCCAAATGCATTATTTTACATTTTTCTACATTACCACTTCCCGCCCGGGCTATAGTAGAATGACGGCCGGGAAGTGGTTCTGTTATCCTGACTGGTCGTCATATGACGTCCAGCAGTCCAGTCAGGATAACATGCCAGTGCACGCCCGCGGGGTCCCGCAGCATGGTGATCAGAGGTGCTGTGTGTTAGTCTGACACGCCGCATCTCCAATCGTGGTAAGAAGCCTCTGTCAGAGGCTTCTTACCACGTGATCAGCTGTGACTAATCACAGCTGATCATCGCGTGAACCAGGTAGTGCCGGTACATGTCAGACAGACCCCATCAGATGTGCCCATCAGCTGCCAATCAGTGCCCCATCAATAAAGTCTGTCAGTGCTACTCAAAGTGCCAATCAGAGCCCACCACAGTGTCAATCAGTGCCCAGCAGTAACACCTGTCAGTACCTCATCATCAGTGCTGCCCATTAGTGCCATCTATTAGTGTCTATCAGTGCCGCCTATCAGTGCTGCATATCAGTGCCCCTTATCAGTGCCTGTCAATTATACATATCAGTGCCGCCTCATCAGTGCCCGTCAGTGAAGGAGAAAACAAAATTGTATGACAGATACTAAGAAAAACGTTTTTTTTTTCAAAAATTTCGGTCTTTTTTAGTTTGTTTAGCAAAAAATAAAAAACCCCAGAGGTGATCAAATACCACCAAAAGAAAGCTCTATTTGTGGGAAGAAAATGATAAAAATTTAGTTTGAGTACAGTGTTACAGTGTGACCGTGCAATTGTCATTCAAAGTGCGACAGCGCTGAAAATTGTTCTGGGCAGGAAGGGGCAAAAGTGCCCGGTATTGAAGTGGTTAAACCTCATTTGCCATGTAGTCGCCCACCCCATTAATTTGTTCAGTTCTTTTTGCAAGGTTTCCACATCCTGCGGAGAAGTTATTGCCCTGCTTAGCTTAGTATCCTCTGCAAATACAGAGATTGAACTGTTTATCCCATCCTCCAGGTCGTTTATAAACAAATTAAATAGGATTGGTCCCAGCACAGAACCCTGGGGAACCCCACTACCCACCCCTGACCATTCTGAGTACTCCCCATTTATCACCACCCTCTGAACTCGCCCTTGTAGACAGTTTTCAATCCATGTACTCACCCTATGGTCCATGCCAACGGACCTTATTTTGTACAGTAAACGTTTATGGGGAACTGTGTCAAATGCTTTTTCAAAATCCAGATACACCACGTCTACGGGCCTTCCTTTATCTAGATGGCAACTCACCTCCAAAGTTGTAAAACTGGGTCCAGGCGTTAAGGTTTGTTTTACCTCCGTTATTAAGGGGTTAAACGATGACCCAGAATGGTGGTGTGAATGGTCCGTGTGGGCACTACAGAGGACAATGGGCCCTTGTTATAGGTCCAGTTGTGTGTCTGTGACTTCCGTTCCAATACAGTTCAGCTGGAGGGCAATGCATGGTGTACAAATTTATGTGCTCTGTTGTTTGCCCTGGTAATGTTGAGGCTAATGTTTTTTTTTTTTATTATTATTCATTATCACAGAGAACTGGTGGAGCCTGGATCTCAGACCTTGAGATATTTTCAGCAGAGATAAAAGAACTGCCTTTAGAAAGATAACTTTGAAGTCAGCAACAGCAAACAAGACAGACCATGTGTCCCATCCATACACTGGCTACAAGCGCCACCTAGTGTTCAAAAAAAAGAAGGGACCCCCATTCTGTTCAAACTAATATTCTACAGCATTGGTGGTCCACTGACTTGACAAATAAGTCAAGTACTTGAGAAGGGCACAAGTGCTGCCCAATTAAACTCCTAATCCACTCTCCTAATCCACTCTCTCAATTGGCCTGAGTAAATACCAAAACAGACGATTGTGTGCAGGGGCTCCAAGGGCTGCACAGTGAGTGTCAAAGGGGCCGCATACCATCCTTGGGTCACAGGTTCACCACCAAAGATATAGAAGTATCAATTTACTGAAGTGGCAATTACTAGTTTAAAGTACTTCCATTAAAATATAAAGAGATTTGTTAAAGGTGAATTCTGGGCAGATGGAAAAGACACAAATTAAAGTGATTGTAAACGATCACCTTGTAAAACATCCCAGTTTAAAATAGAAATGAAAGGCAAAACATTTTTGTATAAAAAAAAAACAAAAAAAACACACACATTGTAAATGCCCTTTTTGATAAGTGATCACATTCCCTCTGTTGTCAGCTGCATAACAGCTGGGGGAGGGGAAACAACAGCACACTGAGCTTCCCAGCGACAGGCTGTGCAGTGGGGGGGGGGGGGGGTCATGTCCGGACAAGTCTGATCATTGGAGGAGAGTACACTGAGTTCCCAGCATGGCTAGAGAACTGACCACAGTGTGCTCCCCTGCTTAGTGTGGTTAGTTTTTAATAGGGTGGCAGAGGGATTGGCAGGAACACCAGGGATTTCACACAAAGGAAGCAATACAAAGAGAACAGGAGACTCTCATGTACAAGTACATGGTACAGCAGCCACCTATCAGTAATATGAAATATGAAGTGGGGTAACAAATGCTTTAAAGGGCTTGTAAAGGCTCGTGTTTTTTCACCTTAATGCATTAGCATTAGTCACCAGCCCCCCCATTTTACTTACCTGAGCCCCTTCATCTTCTTCGGGCGCCGTCCTTCTCTCCCCAATGTCCCGGCCTTGGTTGGATAGATTGATAGCAGCGCAGCCATTGGCTCCCGCTCCTGTCAGTCAAATCCAATGACCCGGGCACCGGGGGGGGGGGGGGGGGGGGCCGAGTCATACATTCAGCTTCTATGGATGCCGAATAATGACTCGGGAGCACGTGCCCACAAGGGAACCCCCTTGGGAGAGCACTTCTCCCAGGGGGTTATCTAATGTGGGGAGGAGCCGCAAGAGACCCCAGAAGAGGATGATCGGGGCCACTCAGTGCAAAACGAGCTGCACAGTGGAGGTAAGTATGATATGTTTGTTATTTAAAACAAAACAAAAAAACAAAAACAAAGCTTTATTATCACTTTAATGTAGACCTGTATGCAATAATGCATCATTAAATGCTGTATTTTTTAATGCAATGCAATGGGACCTGGAATCAGCCTCTTGCAGTCCCTGTACAGCAGAGCCCAGAGTGGGAGAAGAAGAAGTAGCAGCACAAGCAGCCAGTCAATGTGATAAGACACACGCTGACAGGAGGAGAATGCAGAGTGACAGAGACGAGTTCATCATTGTGCTACTTTTGCTCCACTATCCGGTCACATGATGGGGGCGGGTCCACGACAGCCCGTGCTCAAAAGAAATGGGTTGAATGATGCTGGCCATCATTCACACTGGAAGACTGAGGACATCTAGTGGCACAAAAGTATCATTACAGGGGACAACTCCCAAAAAGCGACTTTTTTATTTTATCTTCTATGTTATTGTTACTGGACTCTGCTTCAAGTTTAAAGTACCTGAGTAATTTTAATGTCACGCTACTGAGCAATTTTAAAATAGGTTTCATGGATTTTTTTTATTTTTCTAGATTATGAAATGGTTAAAGTTATCAGTTTTTGTTTTTTTACCATCTGTGTTCAATTGGTGAGAGTTCCTGTCACATTGTATCTCACAGACTGCACTAAGATACTTTGCTCATGAATATGATCATATTTCAATCGATCAGATTATGGGATTACATAATGTGATTGATGGAAATAAACTTCCTTGTGTGCAGCAGATTGATCAAATGGGTCGCTGGCTATAGATGATTATTCCCGATCACAAGTGATTGGGAAAAAAAAAAAAAAAAAGAACCTTTATGGAGGGATGTATGGCATACCCGCAATTTTTGTCGGATGAATCCTAAATGAAACCTGCAGAAGAAATATGGCAGCTGATCAACGTTGGGTCATTGAGGTTGATTAACTAAAGCCGGAGTGTGCAAAATCTGGTGCAGCTCTGCATAGAAACCAATCCGCTTCCAGGTTTGTTTGTTTTTTTGTCAAAACAAGCTGAAGATAGAAGCTGATTGGCTACCATGCACAGCTGCACCAACTTTTGCACTTTCCAGTTTTAGTAAATCAACCCCATTGACTAATCAAGTAGTGATGGAGATCTAGGGAGGATATGACAGATTCTTGCACCTTTGGTGTTGGCGAGTCCAATTTTATGCCCATCTAAAGAAGGAGTACATGATTAGTACTTATCCTTAAAGAGGTTGTAAATCTCCATTTGCACGTTGTACCTATAGGTAAACCTATAAAAAAGCTTGCCGATAGTTACTATAAATCTCTCCTAAACGTGCGCCGTTTCGGAGATATTCACTTTGTACTGCGCCGATGAGGTCATTGGCCCTCCGTACCGTTTCTTCAGTAGCGAGTGCCGTGACTGGCGGCTCCCACGCGCATGCACGGGAGTGACGTCACGCCGCTCCGGCCAGTGAGGCTCGATTCACATCTATGCATGTTGCTTTTGAGCGTTTTTGGAGTTTTTTTTTGTGATGCTTGCCACGTTTTTGAGCAGCGTTTTTGTAGCGTTTTTACAGCGTTTTTGTAGTGTTTTTGCTGCGTTTTGCGTTTTGTTTTTTTTTTACAGTTTTTTTTAGACTGTATACAGTCAAAAAAAGAAATAAAAAAACAAAACAAAAAAACCCCCCGCCAAAAACGCAACAAAAACGCATCAAAAACGCTGCAAAAACGCTCCACTTGCGTTTTTGATGCTGGTCTATTGAATTCTATTACATGCAAAACGCTGCATTTTGCATGAAAAAAAGTCCCTGACCCTTTCCAAAAACGCAGAGGTACAAAAAGGCATTGATGTGAACATGCTCCATAGGAACCCATGTTAAAAAATTCCCATGCATTTCTGCAAAATGCAAAATGCATCAAAAAACGCGCTAGTGGGAATGGAGCCTCACAGAGCGCGGACGACGCGGGCTTCGTTTTCAGGTAAGTGTTACATAATGTGCTAGTATGCGATTTTGTAGGGAAAAGAAAAGTAAGTAAAACACATCAGGGTTTAATTCCTGTTTAGACCCCTTTCACACTAAGGCGCATTTCAGGCACTTTCACACTAAAAAAGAAGCCTGAAAAGCTCACGAAAACCTATTTTCATTAAAACCAATAAATGCTTTCACCCTGGGGCAGTGCGCTGGCAGGGTGGTGAAAAAACGCTCCTCTCCATTGAAATGAATGGAAAGTGCTTCAAAAGCGCCTAAAAAGCTCTTCAAAAGCGCTCAGTGTTCTACTGGCAGTTTACAAGCGCTTTAGTGTGAAAGGGGCCTAAAAGTGGAGCTCTGCTTAAAAAAAAAAAATTAAAAGTCAGCAGCTACAAATACTGCAGCTGCTGACTTTTAATAATCGGACACTTACCTGTCCCAGGGTCCAGTGATGCGGGGGAGCGAAGCCCCACTCCTCTCCTCCTCCTCTCTGCGGTGCCGGCATTGTAACTTTGGGCGCCCGCCGTGACTGGCTGGGCAATCATCTGGGACCTGTGACATGTCCCAGATGATTGCCGAGTGGGACAGGGAAGGAGGGTACCCCCCCCCAAAAAAAATGTGGCATGTCAGGGGGTTACCTTCCTTAAAGCGGAAGTTCAATTCTTGGGTGGAACTGCGCTTTAAGGTAAATTTCCCTAAGACTATAAGGACTAGGGAGACCTGCTCATTTATCCCCATAGAAAGTCTCTTAGCACCCTCTAGTGGTGGCCAGGAGCAGCTGATTTGAACACATTATTAGACCCTGTGTTTGGAGCTCCTTACTCCAGTAAACTAAGTTCCCTTGAAAATGACATTTTGAGCAAGTGGGAAAGAGTAATGCCCCGTACACACGATCGGACATTGATCGGACATTCCGACAACAAAATCCATGGATTTTTTCCAACGGATGTTGGCTCAAACTTGTCTTGCATACACACGGTCACACAAATCTTGTCGGAAAATCTGAACGTCAAGAGCGCGGTGACGTACAACACGTAAGACGAGCCGAGAAAAATGAAGTTCAATAGCCAGTGCAGCTCTTCTGCTTGATTCCGAGCATGCGCGGAACTTTGTGCGTCGGAATTTGGACATTGGATTTTGTTGGCGGAAAATTTAAGAAGCAGATCTCAAATTTTACGCGACGGAAATTCCAATGGAAAATGTCCGATGGAGCCTACACACGGTCGGAATTTACAATCAAAAGGCTCCCATCGAACATTTTCCATCGGAAAATCTGACCGTGTGTACGGGGCATTACAGGAATACAAGCTAAGTATTTATAGTACATATATTCTTTATCCCTTTATTGACCAGAGGTTACATAGAGTTAAATATTTAGTCTGGTTAAAAAAAAAAAAAAAGAAAAGAATGTCCAGTTCAACCAATAGAAGGGAAACAACAACAAAAAAATACAATCCTATATACACACACACACACACAATCCGATACCCACAGTTGATCAAGAGGAAGGCAAAAAATCCCAATAAAGCATGATGCAATTTGCTACAGCAGGGGAATTCCTTCCTGATCCCCTGACAGGCAATCGGATTTTCCCTGGATCAACTTTACCTATAAATGTCAGTACCCAGTTATATTATGTACATTTAGGAAAGAATCCAGGCCTTTTTTAAAGCAATCTACCGAGCTGGCCAGAACCACCGCTTTTCACAGCTCTTACTGTGAAGAAGCCTTTCCATATTTGGAGATGAAATCTTTCTCCAGATGTAAAGAGTGCCCCCTTGTGATGGCCTTAAAGTGAATAACTCAACACCAAGTTCACGATATGAACCACTTCGATATTTGAACATGTTGATCATATCCCCCCTTAATCTCCTTTTCTCAAGAGTGAATACATTCAGTTCCTCTAATCTTTCCTCATAGCTGAGCTCCTCCATGCCTCTTATCAGTTTGGTTGCCCTTCTCTGCACTTTCTCCAGTTTCCGGCTGGCGATAATCGTATGTAAAATCCGGCAGGCTGGTTGTACCCAAGTTGATCGATCAAACAACTTGGTACATTCAGCCTGCCTATACATGGTTCGAATCTCGGTCGCTTCCTGCTATGACCAGCCATAGATTGGGACCAGCGATCGTGTTTAAATTGATCTGAATATGAGATTACATGGGGGTGGGGAGATGTGATCAATAACCTACAATTGCAAGTTATGATCATATCCTATCGATCGAAATCCACTTCCCCATGTGTGGCATATCAATGCAATGGGTAGTTAACTATAGATCGATTATTCCTATCAGAAGAGATTGACTGGCAAAAGAAATCAATCATTTATTAAAGTGAGTATGGCCACCATAAGAGAGTAATTCCCATCACTTTGGAGAAACTTCCTTGCACTTTCTGATGTGTCACCAGCACAGGAAATGAAGGGAAATGCCCCCAACAGGGCACAAAAAATAAACTGATGTGGTTTAACTCTTTCCTATTCTATCCAAAGGTTAAAAAAAAAAGTTTTAGTCTTACATACAACTGGTATGCAGGTTGCCAGGCATCAAAAGCAAATCGGATTTACCTTCTCCATGCTTGCCTGGATCCGCCATCAGAGGAAACACAACCAACATTGATGAGTCCAGGGCCGCTGTTACAAATCACAGGGTCCCGTCCAGCCTACATGACACCACCGTCAACGTTCCTATGACAACGTCCAATAGGACGAAACGTACGTCGGAAGGCAGACGCGCTGACGTCATCGTTTCTATCCCATTGCGAACGGGTGCATGCAGGCCGGCCAGGTGATTTATATTACATGCTGTTTTATTCGTTCTTTTTGGTAAGTGCGCTACTTTTACTGTTTTCAATAAACTATTCAAGCGGATTCACACTATGGAGGATGTGTTTTTTATTCCCCTGGGTTCCCATTGCTGAGTTATTGGGCCTTGTTGTCGGTGAGTCCCGGGTGATCCTCCCTCTATGCTGAGACAGATGGTGGTGTCCCCACTGAGTGGATTTCTGGCATAAGCTTCATTACAGCTTACCTCTGGTAAACATATATCTACATAGGTGGTGGATTCTTCTCACAAGATGTTTTTATTCACTAAAGTTTCCAATCACTATTGGTGGAACATATTGCAATAAGGACTGTTGATATCAGAAGTCACTTTTACTGTCACGGACTTTACCTTTTTTTGTCACTTTTTATATTTATCTGCATCCAGTTTTATAGCACATTTCTCTGATTATTTTTCACATATATATTGTGTCGATATTTAATTTATTTTATATTGATCACTTTACAGCATTCGAAATAATTGAGGATTCATTGATTGCTTATATTTAGCGCGGTTCTTTTATGTATTGTACTGTTCTGCATATCCCCCCCTGTAACTGAGAACTGAGAAAAAATACCCAATCTCTGGGCAAATCTCTCTCCCATCCCTCCCTTTAAAAAAAAAATGCTTCTATACATAGGATATTCTAACAGGCGTGTACAGGGCACACCCTAATCACTAATTGTGGTGCAGATTCCCCCTACTGCCCAGGCCCCCCCCCCCCCCTGTGTTGCTGCCACCCGCCTTACAGTCTACTGGCTTCCCTCCTCTCCTCCCAGCTGCTGCGGGGGATGTTTCCAGATAGAGAGCAGGGGAAGGGGCTGGTAAATATGTCATTTACCGGCCCCTTCCTTTTCTAAATGAACACACTCACTGTGTTCAATCATAACTGAAGCCTTGTAAACTGTTTACTATGCTTCAGATTGTGAATGAACAGGAAGCCGCTCAGCACAGAGCATTTCCTATTCATTCACTGTCCAGTGCAGCTGAGGCTGCAGAGAAAGGCATGTGTGTTTGAGCTTCGGGGTGCACACCCTAATGCAATAGGCTGCTCGCACCTATGCTTCTATATAATAAATAAAAGTAGATCAGTAAATCGTAAATCTTCTCTGTTCTTCATTATGATGCTGTGCGGTCTTCTGGAGACTAGAACCCAACAGCCAATAGGAAAGGTCCACATATCCCAGTTTAAAAAAAAAAACAAAAAAACAAACACAGTATAAGCCAACAGTCTCTGCACTAAACCTTATCACTCTATCTTAGCTGCTGTGTTATATCAAAAATGATATCCAATACATATATAATACACATATAATCATCATCCAATACTGTACATATAACACACAGGTCTTTGTCAAATCTCTAAACTCGATACCAAGAAAATATGTGCATATACACAAGCCAAGCCTTCTCATCCAACATCAGTGCCTGACCTCACAAATGCGCTTCTGGAAGAATGGTCAAACATTCCCATAGACACACTCCTAAACCTTGTGGACAGCCTTCCCAGAAGAGTTGAAGCTGGTATAACTGCAAAGGGTGGGCCAACTCAATATTGAACCCTACGGACTAAGAGTGGGATGCCATTAAAGTTCATGTGCGTGTAAAGGCGGGCGTCCCAATACTTTTGGTAATATAGTGTATACATTATCCAAAATAATGTATACACTGTATAGCTCCTATACATATACGGCAGCAGGATGGCTCTCCTGCCCGAATCGCCGTATATGTATGGCGGCTCCTTTAAGAGCCATAGCAGACGTGCGTGCCCGATGCATGGCGGGGGCAACCCGATGCACATGGCTGGCCGGTGCGATCGCCGCTGGCCACCCACGATAGCGGGCACGAGAGCTAGAACGAGGAATTGTGTAAACACACAAATCCCTTTTCTTACAGGGGAGGAGAAACAGATCGTCTGTTCCTACTAGTTAGGAACAACGATCTGGCTCCTCCTCTACTCAGTTCCATGTCCCCACAGTTAGAAACACACCTAGGAAACACATTAAACCCCTTGATCGCCCCCTATTGTTAACCCCTTCCCTATCAGTGACATTTATACAGTAATCAGTGGCTATTTTTTTTTTTTTTTTGGTCCCAAAAAAAGTGTCAAAAGTGTCCGATCTGTCCGCCACAATGTCGCAGTCCCGATAAAAATCGCTGATCGCCTACTAGTAAAAAAATAAATAAAAATGCCATAAATCTATCCCCTATTTTGTAGATGCTATAACTTTTGCGCAAACCAATCAATATACGCTTATTGTGATTTTTTTTTTCCCAAAAATATCTAGAAGAATACATATTGGCCTAAATTGATGAAGACATTTTTTGGGGGGGGATATTTATTATAGCAAAAGGTAAAAAATATTTTTCAAAATTGTCGCTTTTCTTTTGTTTATGGCGCAAAAAAATAAAGCCGCACAGGTGATCAAATACCACCAAAAGAAAGCTCTATTTGTGGGGGGAAAAAAGACATAAATTTTGTTTGGGTACAGCGTCGCATGACCGCGCAATTGTCAGTTAAAGCGACGCAGTGCCGTATCGCAAAAAACGGCCTGGTCAGGAAGGGGTTAAATTCTTCCGGGGCTGAAGTATATAGTGTATATTGCAAACTGTCAGACATACAAGTAAGCCTCATATATAAAAACAATAAAGCTTGTAAAATAAGATATCCCCCCCGTCAATAACGGTAATGTAGAGATGGGCCACCGCACATGCTTGTAGGTGTATTGGCCTGGGGTGCGATCCTATCCCTATCAAGAATATGAAATAATAAATTCCCCTGCCAAAAAAATGTTGCCTGCAAAGTCTATAGGAAGGAGACATATATACTGCCACCTAGTGGTTAAATTGCAGAAGACGTGTACAAATTGTTCCCTATTTAATGCCACTGTCACCACTTTTAAAAAATAACTCTACTTTTGTTGAGAAACAAAATAACATTGCCCTCTGGGTGATCGATGTACATTGCAAGTATTTTACCAAATTTTGTTGCAGAGTCCTACCTTTTGTTATTCTGAAGCAGTAGCTGTTTGTTTGTCTGTGTTCATGTGCCGAGAGCATCTGTACGGAAGTGATTTTAGAATTATCAATCAGCTTCTGCACCTGCAGGGCTCTGAGGAAAGTGGCAGGGTCTGCATCCCTTTACAGATGATTTCCCTTTGGGAGTATCTCACCAAAAATGACATTTTGCTGCAGGGGATGCCCACAATCTGACTTGTATCTTAGTGCAGACTTCTAAGAAAATCAGTGAGCAAATTACCTGTACATTTTCGGGGTGGGGTGGGGTGTGTTCCGTACACCATCTGTGTACAGAACGCCTCCAGGTAGTCATATTGCACTTCACAGAAAATTATAGAGCTGCAGATTGAAAAGGCAAGACCATTGTTTTTAATAACATTCCATTACAATGTCGCAATTGAATATTTGAATATTTATATATATATATATATATATATATATATATATATATATATATATATATACACACACACACACATATACTGTACATATGTACACACATACTTTTAATTTTTTTTGCCAACACAAAAGTGCCGTTACCCTTTTTAAGAATGTCCAGTGACGTCATTATGTAAGACGGTATGCTCCTCACTAGACATTTGCACTGCCGAAAAATATGTTCATTTTAGTTTTATTCTGTTTTTTCCCCGTTTTTTGCGTCATTCGTTATTTCAAATAATTTCGTAAAAATTAGAATTCGTTATGTTCCATTCGTTTATATGCAGTTTTTGTTATTTCGATAATTTGGAAAAATCCAAAATTCAAAAATCCAAAAATTAGAACAAAAATCTGAGAAATTCGAAAGAAGGAAAATCGGAAAATTCAAAAGAACTAATAATAATAACTAATAAATTATAGGTATTGGAATTTCCTTTCAAATTTGGCTGTTAACGAACGTGACGAATTTATCCAAAGTTACGAATTACCTGAAATAACGAATGCTGCATCTAAACGAATGGAACTTAACAACTTAATAATAAAAAGTTTTTATTATTATTAATTATTATTAATTTGTTACATTCCATTCGTTTAGATGCGACATTCGTTATTTCAGGTAATTCATAACTTTGGATAAATTCGTATTCGTTACGTTCACCAACAACCAAATTTGAAAGGAAATTCCAATATCTATAATTTATTAGTTAGTAATAGTTATTATTATTAGTTAGTTATTATTTTGGATTTTTGAATTTTCAAAATTTTCTAATTTTTCACATTTTCGGAAACAATTTTTAAACGGGTTTTCATTAATTAGAATATTTCCAAATTAACAAATTTGTTGAATATCATCGAAAAACTAATTTGGAACTAAACGAATTGCACATGTCTACTCCTCACTCCTGGAAGACTAGACCTGGAGGACATCGGGTGTATTAGTTTAGCACCAGGCAATATAATTACTATTGAAATAAAATAAACAATTGTACACTGTGGAGGAGATCTCCGTTTTCTCTGTTCTACTGAACTTTGGAGTTGTGTGAAGTAAAGGGGAAAAGGAATGGAGGAAGAGCGTTGATACATATCCCAGATATCTCAAGTGGGGATTGATTTTTTTGTTAATAATAAAATATCTCCTTGAATAGGTCTTTGTATTTTATGTATTCTATATTTGTACAGTATCTTTGTATATGCCTTTGTATCTGGTGAGTTAACTCATTTCAGAAGACGTTTTTAACCACTTCTGGAGCAAGCCTATTTCTGACATTTGTTGCTAGAATTATTATTTTTTGATAGAAAATTATTAAGAACCCCCAAACATTATATATATATATATATATATATATATATATATTGTTAGCAGAGACCCTAGAGAATAAAATGGAGATCGTTGCAATACTTTATGTCACACTGTATTTGCGCAGCGCTCTTACAAACATAATTCTTCGGGAAAAAATAAATTTTTTGAATTAAAAAAAAGAAGAGCACAGTAAAGTTAGCCCAATTTTTTTGCATAATGTGAAAGATAATGTTACGCCGAGTAAATTGATACCAAACATGACGTGCTTTAAAATTGCGCACACTCGTGAGATGGCGACAAACTACTTAAAAATCTCCGTAGGCGACGCTTTAAACATTTCTACAGGTTACCAGCTTAGAGTTACAGAGGAGGTCAATTGCTAGAATTATTGCTCTCATGCTAACAATTGCGGGGATACCTCACATGTGTGGTTTGAACACCATTTACATATGTGGGCGTGACTTGAGCATTTGCTTCTGCACGCGAGCTCGGCGGGACGGGGCGCTTTAAACTTTTTTTTTCTCTTTATTATTTTACATTTTATTTTTTATTTTTACACTGTCCCTTTAAAACAATGTTTTTGATCACTGTTATTCCTATTACAAGGAATTCAAATATCCCTTGTAATAGAAATAAGCAGGACAGGACCTCTTTAACCACTTAAGGACTGAGCCTCTTTCTGAGATTTGTTAAAAACAGGTTTTTTTTTTTTTTTGCTAGAAAATTACTTAGAATCCCCAAACATTATACATTTTTTGTAACACCCTAGAGAATAAAATGGTGGTCGTTGCAATACTTTCTGTCACACCGTATTTGCGCAGCGGTCTTACAAGCGCACTTTTTTTGGAAAAAATACACTTTTTTAAATTAAAAAATAAGACAACAAAGTTAGCCCAATTTTTTATATTTTGAAAGATAATGTAATGCTGAGTAAATTGATACCCAACATGTCACGCTTCAAAATAGCGCCCGCTCGTGGAATGGTGACAAACTTTTACGCTTAAAAATCTCCATAGGCGACGTTTAAAGAAAATTTTACAGGTTGCATGTTTTGAGTTACAGAGGAGGTCTAGGGCTAGAATTATTGCTCTCGCTCTACCGATTGCGGCAATACCTCACATGTGTGGGGTTTGAACACCGTTTTCATATGTGGGCGCTACTTATGTATGTGTTCGCTTCTGTGCGCGAGATAGGCGGGACGGGGCACGTTTACAAGTTATAATAATAACTACTTGGGTTATATGTCACCTATAGGTGAATGGACACTGGTAGATCAATTAGAACAATCAAACAGGAAGTCCTCCGTATAAAACCCCTCCTACACAGGAAGCACTTCAGTTTTTCGCCAGTGTCTGTAAGGTGATGGTCACTGATGTGATACATGTGCTCTGGGTGCATACTTGGAGGTCTGGACAGTTCTATTTAGAATCATAGACTTCATTTGGATGAATTTGAAAGATCTGTCAGCCAAAATAGATGGTACCCGATCCTCATTGGAAGGAGAGAAGACTCCTCGAGATTTGCCTTTAATGCAGCCTTACGACGCTGGACCCTGCATATTGGAACCCTGTGCAGTGTTTGTTCTGACCAAGATGCTTTCCTGCAGGGTGCTATACAGGTCCAGGGGAGTGGACCCCACATTAAGAGGGACCCAGACCCTGAAGGTCTTTTATGACAAAGTTTGCCGTGATGGGTGAAGATTGGACTCCTGTTATGTTCAGAGTCCTGCAGCAGGAATGGTAAGTCTGCATTTGCTTGCAGTTTCTCTTTATACAAATATCTGACTGCCTGGTGTTCTCTCAGTAGCCTCTAGGGGCAGTGTGCTGTTTGAAATCATGCTCTGTGTACTTCTTAGGAGTATGGGCTGCCGTTTCTCCTCCAGCCACTAGAGGGCGCAGGGGCCGATTTCTATATAGGCAGGAAGTAGAGGGGTGCCCATGTTGGCCATGTGCTCGGCAGATTCAGCTGGGCCTCTTGAAACATAACAGCAGCCCATGAATAGTAGTGAAGTGTGAGTACTTACTAGGGGAGAACTGCGTGGCCAGACAAGTCATGATTATATACTGCATACTTACTGCTTAATTCAGGGGGCATGTACGACTGTAAGTCGATACACCCCTAGCAGTGCACTTTAGAGTAGTGTGTCTCCAGAATAATGACACATTTGACACACAACTAGTATGGGGCCTGGTGCAGTTGAGCAGGTGCATACTTGCAAACTGGGCTAAAAGTTTATGCTTGCTGAAAAGCTCATGTTTGCGAAAAGCTTATGTTGCTAAAAGCTTATATTTTTACTAAAAAAACGTATGCTTGCTAAAACTCATGCTTGCTGAAAGCTTATGTTTGCTAAAAACATGTCTGCATAAGGCACAAAGACTCGTGTGGCATAGACTCAACTCATGTCTGTGTAAGGCACATGACACATGTCGCATAGGCTCGCGTCGGTGTAGGCACATGATGCATAGGCTCGCGTCAGCGTAGGTACATGACACATGTCGCATAGACTCGTGTCTGCGTAGGCACATGTTGCATAGGCTCGTGTCTGCGTAGGCACATGTTGCATAGGCTCGTGTCTGCATAGGCACATGACACGTGTCACATAGGCTTTTGTCTGCGTAGGCACATGACACATGTCGCACAGGCTCGTGTCTGCGTAGGCACATGTCGCATAGGCTCGTGTTTGCGTAAGGCGCATAGACACATGTCTACATGAGACACATTTTGCATATATATACATGGACACATGATGCATAGACTAGGGATGAGCCGAACACCCCCCCTGTTCGGTTCGCACCAGAACATGCGAACAGGAAAAAAATTCGTTCGAACACGCGAACACCGTTAAAGTCTATGGGACACGAACATGAATAATCAAAAGTGCTAATTTTAAAGGCTAATATGCAAGTTATTGTCAATAAAAGTGTTTGGGGACCTGGGTCCTGCCCCAGGGGACATGAATCAATGCAAAAAAAAGTTTTAAAAACGGCCGTTTTTTCAGGAGCAGTGATTTTAATAATGCTTAAAGTCAAACAATAAAAGTGTAATATCCCTTTAAATTTCATACCTGGGGGGTGTCTATAGTATGCCTGTAAAGGGGCGCATGTTTCCCGTGTTTAGAACAGTCTGACAGCAAAATGACATTTTGAAGGAAAAAACACATTTAAAACTACCGCGGCTATTGCATTGCCGACAATACACATAGAAGTTCATTGATAAAAACGGCATGGGAATTCCCCACAGGGCAACCCCGAACCAAAATTAAAAAAAAAAATGATGTGGGAGTCCCCCTAAATTCCATACAAGGCCCTTCAGGTCTGGTATGGATATTAAGGGGAACCCCAGCCAAAATTTAAAAAAAAAATTGACGTGGGGTTCCCCCTAAATTCCATACCAGACCCTTCAGGTCTGGTATGGATTTTAAGGGGAACCCCGCGCCAAAAAAAAAAAAAAAAAAACGGCGTGGGGTCCCCCTAAAAATCCATACCAGACCCTTATCCGAGCACGCAACCTGGCAGGCCGCAGGAAAAGAGGGGGGGGCGAGAGTGCGGCCCCCCCCCCCTCCTGAACCGTACCAGGCCACATGCCCTCAACATTGGGAGGGTGCTTTGGGGTAGCCCCCCAAAACACCTTGTCCCCATGTTGATGAGGACAAGGGCCTCATCCTCACAACCGTGGCCGGTGGTTGTGGGGGTCTGCGGGCGGGGGGCTTATCGGAATCTGGAAGCCCCCTTTAACAAGGGGACCCCCAGATCCCGGCCCCCCCCCTGTGTGAAATGGTAAGGGGGTACTTACCCCTACCATTTCACTAAAAAACTGTCAAAAATGTTAAAAATGACAAGAGACAGTTTTTGACAATTCCTTTATTTAAATGCTTCTTCTTTCTTCCTTCATCTTCTTCTTCTTCTGGTTCTTCTGGTTCTTCTGGCTCTTCTGGTTCTTCCTCCGGCGTTCTCGTCCAGCATCTTCTCCGCGGCGTCTTCTATCTTCTTCTCCTCGGGCCGCTCCGCACCCATGGCATGAGGGGAGGCTCCCGCTCTTCTCTTCATCTTCTTCTCTTCTTCATCTTCTTCTTCATCTTCTTCTTCTTCTTCTCTTCTTCATGTCTTCTCTGGGCCGCTCCGCAGCCATGCTGTGGCATGGAGGGAGGCTCCCGCTGTGTGACGGCGTCTCTTCGTCTGACGGTTCTTAAATAACGGGGGGCGGGGCCACCCGGTGACCCCGCCCCCCTCTGACGCACGGTGACATGACGGGACTTCCCTGTGGCATTCCCCGTGACGTCACAGGGAAGTCCCGTCAAGTCACCGTGCGTCAGAGGGGGGGGGGGGTCACCGGGTGGCCCAGCCCCCCGTTATTTAAGAACCGTCAGACGAAGAGACGCCGTCACACAGCGGGAGCCTCCCTCCATGCCACAGCATGGCTGCGGAGCGGCCCGGAGAAGACATGAAGAAGAGAAGAAGAAGAAGAAGATGAAGAAGAAGATGAAGAAGAGAAGAAGATGAAGAGAAGAGCGGGAGCCTCCCCTCATGCCATGGGTGCGGAGCGGCCCGAGGAGAAGAAGATAGAAGACGCCGCGGAGAAGATGCTGGACGAGAACGCCGGAGGAAGAACCAGAAGAGCCAGAAGAACCAGAAGAAGAAGAAGATGAAGGAAGAAAGAAGAAGCATTTAAATAAAGGAATTGTCAAAAACTGTCTCTTGTCATTTTTAACATTTTTGACAGTTTTTTAGTGAAATGGTAGGGGTAAGTACCCCCTTACCATTTCACACAGGGGGGGGGCCGGGATCTGGGGGTCCCCTTGTTAAAGGGGGCTTCCAGATTCCGATAAGCCCCCCGCCCGCAGACCCCCACAACCACCGGCCACGGTTGTGAGGATGAGGCCCTTGTCCTCATCAACATGGGGACAAGGTGTTTTGGGGGGCTACCCCAAAGCACCCTCCCAATGTTGAGGGCATGTGGCCTGGTACGGTTCAGGAGGGGGGGGGGGCCGCACTCTCGTCCCCCCCTCTTTTCCTGCGGCCTGCCAGGTTGCGTGCTCGGATAAGGGTCTGGTATGGATTTTTAGGGGGACCCCACGCCGTTTTTTTTTTTTTTTTGGCGCGGGGTTCCCCTTAAAATCCATACCAGACCTGAAGGGTCTGGTATGGAATTTAGGGGGAACCCCACGTCAATTTTTTTTTTAAATTTTGGCTGGGGTTCCCCTTAATATCCATACCAGACCTGAAGGGCCTTGTATGGAATTTAGGGGGACCCCCACATCATTTTTTTTTTTTTTATTTTGGTTCAGGGTTCCCCTGTGGGGAATTCCCATGCCGTTTTTATCAATGAACTTCTATGTGTATTGTCGGCAATGCAATAGCCGCGGGTAGTTTTAAATGAGTTTTTTCCTTCCAAATGTCATTTTGCTGTCAGACTGTTCTAAACACAGGAAACATGCGCCCCTTTACAGGCATACTATAGACACCCCCCAGGTACGAAATTTAAAGGGATATTACACTTTTATTGTTTGACTTTAAGCATTAATAAAATCACTGCTCCTGAAAAAACGTCCGTTTTTAAAACTTTTTTTTGCATTGATCCATGTCCCCTGGGGCAGGACCCGGGTCCCCAAACACTTTTTATGACAATAACTTGCATATAAGCCTTTAAAATTAGCACTTTTGATTTCTCCCATAGACTTTTAAAGGGTGTTCCGCGGCATTCGAATTTGCCGCGAACACCCCAAATTGTTCGCTGTTCGGTGAACTTGCGAACAGCCAATGTTCGAGTAGAACATGAGTTCGACTCGAACTCGAAGCTCATCCCTAGCATAGACATATGATTGCACATAAACGCATGTTTTGCATAAACACATGCTCGCTTACTAGCATAAACACCTTGGATGAGCACATGTGTGCATAAATGCATATTCTATAAATGCATGTATAAATATGTTTTTTTGTTTTTTTTTTTGTTTTTGTTTTTTACATTGAACTGTAAAGATAGGTTTTTTTTTTTTTTTTTTTTTTTGCATTTTACTGCATATGGTAATTCATGAACAGCAAGAATACTTGTATACTTGCGTGTTTGCATTCCTAGGTACCAATGTAACGGCTTACCTGGGTACCCGCATACTTACAGTGTACCTACGGTGTTGTATAGCGGTGGACCAACGTTGTCTAGGCAGTTGTCTGGGACAGTACAAGTGCTGTCTCTATCGCCAATACATATTCCAGGGAGAGAATAGTGGGAGAGGGAACTCTGCAGGTGAATCTACTAGATTGCAAGTTCTACAACAAGTTGGGACAGGTGTGTCCGGGACGAGAGTCCTGCTGCCAATAGGGGTAGATGTACTGGCAACACCTTAGGGACCGGTTCTCCCTTATTTGATGATTTTCCTCTGTTTCGGCTTCTGCCACATCTCTTGCGAAGAATCCGGGGAGGTGGTAACACTGATAATAGTGTGGGCCGAATTAGCCCAGGAGGGCTTGGTACACAGACATAGCGAGTCTTGCGGGGGTTGCTCCTTGGACACTCCCAGTCCAGCAGGACCTAATGGTCTTGAGTCCTGTATCTGTCAGGGCTGAGCTCAGCCTTTCCTTCTCTGAGCTGGCCTCTCAGCTGTCGGCTAATTGCCAGCTCCTATCTCTCCACAGTTACTCACCTGTTGCTGATATCCAGCTCGTCAGTCCTGCCTACTTAAGCCGTCCAGCCCAGAGGATCTCTGCCTTAGTCTCTGTGATGTTGACCAAGGCGATCTCCTGCGTTCCTGTTAAAGACTTGCTTGGCTGACATCCCTTCTGGCTCCAGATCCTGCTTGCTGTTCCACTACATTGATCCCTGACCTTCTGGCTTGGCTGACTATCTGTTCCGGTTACCGAACTTTGGCTATGCTTTGACTACATTTGTTCTATTTACTTTTATTATTAACAAGTGTGATTTAACTGTACTTCTATCTCGGTCTGATTCATGGTTTCTGACAGTATCTCAGCACTGTTAAGCCCCTGGAAGCCAGCTTCAGGGAACTTCAATTACAGGACTTAAAAATATTTTTTTGCCTGGGGTGAAGCCAGGAAGTGGCACCTGCAGAAATATGTGAGTGGGAGATTTTCTTTTTCTTTCTCCAATCGGTAGAGACAAGGAGTTTGGCCTTAAGTACCGTTAAGGGTCAGAGTTTGTCCCTATCCATTTTTTTTTCCAGAGGCCATTGTTTCTCACTCCTTGATTCATAGTTCATACAGCATGTAACTTGGACAGTCCCACCTATCAGGCCATTCTTGTGTCCTTGGGACTTGAATTTGATCTTGACTGTCCTTGCAGATGCCACTTTTTGAACCAATCGGGGGATTCTGTTGGTCCTTTTATCTCGGAAGGTGGCTTCTTTGGTTGCTATCACTTCACTAAGTGGAGTGTCAGAGTCAGAGACTCTTTCATGCAAGGAGCCCTTCTTGGTCTCGCATCATAAGGTGATGTTGCATCCTCATCCATTTTTATTGCCTAAAGTGGTTTCTAGTTTTCACTTGAATCAGGACAGTGTCTTGCCTTTTATTTTTCTCTTAATCCACAGTCGGCAGAAGAACGGTCGCTACATACTCTAGAGGTTGTTCAGACACTCAGGATCTACTTGAGTTGTCGGCACAGGTCAGGAATCCTGGTTTGTGCTGCCAGAAGAGCCCAGGAAGGGCAGGCGGCATCCAGGTCGAATATATTTTTAGCAGTGGATCTGCCAGTTTACCAATGATGCATATGGTTTAAAGGGCAACATCCCATTTTTTTCTGGGGAGAGATTCTCTACCATGTGTGGGGAAGTATAGTGGGCCATCTGTCATCAGGTGTCCATGGCCCAGGTGTGCAAGACCACTATTTGATCTTTAGTTTATACATCTAAAGTATTTTTACCAGGTGGATGTCAATAACATGGAGGATACTGCCTTTGGCCTCAGCGTATTACAAATAACAGAGTAGGTCCTTCTCTGGTGGCAGTTTCTATGATGGTGTCTCCCACTCCTCAAGGATATTGCTTTGGGACGTCCCAAGTAGTTATTCTAATAACCGGCTCTGTTTCCTATGATGTACAATAAAGAAAATAGGATTTTTTTGTCATACTTACCTGTAAAATCCTTTTTCTTTGCGTACATCACAGGACACAAAGGTCCCTCCCCACTTTTTGGGAATTTATTGCTTGCTACAAAACGGAAGTGCTTCCTGTGTAGGAGGGGTTATTTAGGGGGGGACTTCCTGTTTGAACACTGGTAGATCAATCAGAACAATAATTCACCTATAAGTGGCGTATAACTCAAGTAGTTTATTATTATAATAACTGGCTCTGTGTCCTCTGATGTACTCAAAGAAAAGGATTTTACAGGTAAGTAAATTTTGATATATATATATATATATATATATATATATATATATATACACACACACACACACACATTTATTTTTATTTATTTTTACTTTCTGCCATAAAACATATTCAATAAAAAAAATTTTGAAATCAAATTTTTTCATCAATTTAGGCCAATATGTATTCTGCTACATATTTTTGGTAAAAAAAAAAAAAAAAATTATATATATATATATAATCTATTCACAATAAGCGTATATTGATTGGTTTGCACAAAATTTATGGCATCAACAAACGATGGGATATATACTGGAATTTTTTATTTATTTTTATTTATTTTATTTTTTTATACTAGTAATGGCGGCGATCAGTGACTGATAGCGGGACTGCAATATTGAGGCAGACAATCTGACACTTCGTGGAAACCAGTGACACTAATATAGTGATCAGGACTAAAAATATGCACTGTCACTGTACTAATCACACTGGCTGTGAAGGGGTAAAACATCAGGGGTGATCAAAGGGTTAACTGTGCGCCTAGCCAGTGTTTATGTGTACTGTGTTAGATGCTTTTACTAAAGGAAGTGATGGATTTTATAGCCTGGTTTGCACGGACACAAAATCCATCACTTCTCCCCTGTCAGAACAGAGGTCTGCCTTGTTTACATAGGCAGAGCTCTGTTCTGAGCCTCTGCTCGATGATTGGCATGCACCTTGCTGGTGGAAGTGCAGAATCACATATACAGTGGAACTTTGGTTAACAAGTAACGCAGTTAACGAGTGTTTTGAAAGACAAGCAACTTTTTTTGGAAAATCCTGACTCGGTTTGCGAGTGTTGTCTCGCAAAACGAGCCTTTCCGAGGGTTTCCGAGTACAGCCCAGCTGCCACAGAGTATTTCCAAGGCTCTCCAGTGCCCCCCAACCCACCTCTGGCCACATGCGGTATTGCATGCAGTAGAAGTCAATGTGGAACGAGTTATCTTAGTTTCCATTGACTTCTATGGGGAAACTCGCTTTGATATGCGAGTGCTTTGGATTACAAGCATTCTCCTGGAACGGATTATGCTTGTAATCCAAGGTTCCACTGTACATGGGAGTCTGCACAGGAGAGCCACCCTGTAGCAGTAAATCTGCTATGGAGCGGTCAGTAACTAGGCACTAGTGAGATCCAAGCAGAAGCTGTTTGCCTACACATGCTCTCTCTAATTGAAGCTCTGTATGGCCCTGTGTGAGAGGGGCAGGAAGAGAGGAGGAGGGCAGGAAAAGAGGAGAAGGAATCAATCAATTCTAACTTTTTTTAATGTACAATTTGAGCTACTGAGCTCTGTAAACAGATTTTATTATTTTTTTTGCAATTGAGCAGCTAAGCAGACAGAAACACAAACACAAAAAGGAGCATAGAGAGCACTCTGCTGTCTGTAAAAATAAATATGGAGAATTCTACTTTACCCCACTGCCCCTCCCCCACAGACCACACTGCTGACCTCCCCACCCTCACGATTCAACACTGCTGTCCTCTGCACTAAAAACTTTCCTGTTCTGGAACAGACACACTTTTGCTAGTTAAATATTTTTAAACAATTACCGAAGGTGAATGAAGAAGATATGTACACAAAACACCCGATGAGTCGATGGTGAAAAAAAATGAATAGACTGAGGTTAGCATGTACCTTGATAGGAAAGTAGTCTCTTAGGTATCGCCAGACCACATGACTCTGCAGAAAGTGGCTCCTCCTTCCTCCACGGCTGGGGGTGTCCCAGTCTGTAAACCACCAGATCCCATAGAGAACACTGATTATCCAGAAGCGGGTGAAGAGCAGAGCGAAGAACAGGATAATGCAAGTCTGTGCTGCAGGAGAACAAATCACAATGAGAACAGCGAAAACTGATAAGTGCAAGCAATTGCAACATGACGCTATAAATCGTACTTTTGCTGAACTGAAACATTGTTACTGGATGTTGTAAGATAATTGCGTGGAGTGTGAGTGATATAATTAAAGTGTTACTAAACCCAGTAATATAAAAATAGTTCATCCGCACCTCTCCCACAGCTTATAAATCTTCTTTTTACATTAAAATACTGCCACTATATACCTTTTTTGGCTGATCTGTATACCACGGCCACATGATAAACTGCAGGGTCTGCCTGAGTGCTGAGTGTTCAGGTAGGAGGATATTTCCACTACAGCCTGTGTCCTCCTCATGCTGTTAAGGATGGCGGATCATCCATCAATCAAGATGTGACATCCCACCCACTGTGTTCTTTTTTAGTTACTGGGCATGGAGGATGGGGGAGGGACTGGGCTGTCATTTAGGATCTGTAGACATGCCCAAATGTGTGATGTGATACCATGTGACCTGAAAAGCTCAGATCAAACAAGGAAATGTAATTGTGCGGTGATGGGTTTTGTACTTGCATGCCGTGGGTATTGAACGGTGGTGTTTGGTTGTGCAGGCCAGTCTTTGGTGGGTCCTGCGGGTGTGGTGGACCACACAAACATAAGGTGTCATGTTTGTGTGGTGGTGGCGGGGTACAAGGTCCTGGTAGGTTAATATGGGGCAAACATATACTTGGTAGGGACCCGTCTGAGGTACGGCTCCCACTATTTTGGTATGTTGGTATCTGCGACTGGTTGCCTGAATCGATGCTGTGGCGGCTGGAGGCCTAATTAAGTGGGACGCAGGTACTTTCTTCTTTGATGCCTACCAGGACCTTTGAGGTTCCAGTAAAACTGGGTTTTAATGTGTTATTTACCTGTTATGTATACAGTTTGTTAATATAAGGCTGCTATGGCCATTTAACTCCAACTCGTTGTCATGTGGTTATTTATAAGGGGTGAAGGGAGTTATGGTCTGAGCAGATTTGAGACAAATCATCTTTAACACCCCAGTCATGTAGATTCTTGGGCTGTCTTGTATGAACTGCACGTTTGAGATCTCCCCAGAGTGGCTCAATGATATTGAGGTCAGGAGACTGAGATGACCACTCCAGAACCTTCACTTTATTCTGCTGTAGCCAATGAAAGGTTGACTTGGCCTTGTGTTTTGGATCATTGTCATGTTGGAATGTCCAAGTACGTCCCATGCGCAGCTTCCTGGCTGATGAATGCAAATGTTCCTCCAGTATTTTTTGATAACATACTCCATCCATCTTGCCATCATTTTTGACCAAATTTCCTGTGCCTTTGTAGATCACACATCCCCAAAACATCAGCGATCCACCTCCGTGTTTCACAGTAGGAATGGTGAACCTTTCATCATAGGCTTTGTTGACTCCTCTCCAAATGTAGTGTTTATGGTCGTGGCCAAAAAGCTCAATTTTGGTTTCATCCCTCCAAATGACTTTGTGCCAGAAGGTTTGAGGATTGTCTGTGCTTTTTGGCGTATTGTAAGTGGGATACTTTGTGGAATTTGCATAGTAATGGCTTTCTTCTGGTGACTCGACCATGCAGCCCATCTTTCTTCAAGTGCCTCCTTATTGTGCATCTTAAAACAGCCACACCATATGTTTTCAGAGAGTCCTGTTTCACCTGAAGTTATTTGTGGGTTTTTCTTTGCATCCCAAACAATTTTCCTGGCAGTTGTGGCTGAAATTTTAGTTGGTCTACTTGACCGTGGTTTAGTTTCAACAGAACCCCTCATTTTCCACTCCTTATTAGAGTTTGAACACTGCTGATTGGCATTCTCAATTCCTTGGATATCTTTTTATATCCTTTTTCCTGTTTTATACAGTTCAACTACCTTTTCCCGCAGATCCTTTGACAATTTTTTTGCTTTCCCCATGACTCAGAATCCAGAAACTCTACCGATTGTTTGGTAAGGAGGCAGAACAGCGGTCTCCCTATGTAAACGAGGCAGATCGCCATTCTGCCAGTAGGGAAGGCATGGATCCTGTGTCTCTGCAAAGCAGGGACTAGGATTCTTGTCTCCCCCTAGTAAAAGCACTTCTCACAGTACAGTAAAACACTGGCTAGGCACACAGTTAACCCTTTGATCGCCCCTAATGCTAACCCCTTCCCAGCCAGTGTCATTAGTACTGTGCATATTTTTAGCACTGATCACTGTATTAATGTCATTGGTCTCCAAAAAGTGTCAGTGTCCGATTTGTCCACCGCAAAATTTCACAGTCCCGCTATAAGTCGCTGATCACCGCCATAATTAGTAAAAAAAAAAAAAAAAAAAAACAACTTCTGCGCGAACCTATCAATATACGCTTGTTGGGATTTTACCAAAAATATGTAGCAGAATATATATTGGCCTAAATTGATGAAGAAATTTGATTTTTTTTTTCCTATTGTTTTTTTTATTGGATATGTTTAATAGCAGAAAGTAAAAAAAAATAGTTAGCTTTTTTTTTTTTTGTTTATAGCACAAAAAATCAAAAACGCAGAGGTGATCAAATACCACCAAAACAAAGCTCTTTTTGCAAGATATACAGTACATTTTTATTTGGGTACAGCGTTGCATGACCGCGCAATTGGAAGCTAAAGTAAAGCAGTGCCGTATCACAAAAAATGGCCTTGTCATGAAGATGGTCAATCTTCAGTAGGTCAAGGGAACGTTTTCTCCCCATTGGTGGAGGTTGCCATTGCTGATTGTGGGTACTGGTGCTTGTTTGGGACAGAGTGTGCCACTGCAGTGAGCTACCTGGCCCACAACTTGCTCTGCTTCCAAATGTTTGTCAGCTTTGGATAGTAATGCCGCGTACACACGATCGGACTTTACGGCATACTTGGTCCGGCGTACCGGATTTTGTTGTGCAATTCGATCGTGTGTGGGCTCTAGCGGACTTTGTTTTGTCAAAAGTCTGACGGACTTAGATTTGAAACATGTTTCATATCTATCCGACGGACTCGGGTCTGGTCGAAAAGTCCGCTCGTCTGTATGCTAGTCCGATGGACAAAAAACGATGATAGGGCAGCTATTGGCTACTGGCTATGAACTTCCTTGTTTTAGTCCGGTCGTACGTCATCACGTACTAATCCGTCGGACTTTGGTTGATCATGTGTAGGCAAGTCCGTTCATTCGGAAAGTCCGTCGTAAAGTCCCCCAGGCAAAGTATGCCGCAAAGACCGGTCGTGTGTATGCGGCATAACTGTGGCAAAAGAGAGGTCCTCTTTAAAGTGCTTTGGCTTTCTATCCCGGCGCTGACTCCAGTCCTTTTCGGGGACCTAGGTGCACATTCGGCCAGAGTGTGTGTTGAAGTGTTGATGTCGCCGACCGATCAGACGCAAAACACCTTTTGAATATTTCATAATATTCACTGATTTGCTTTAAGTAACTGCAATGACAGGCAGGATAAAACGAGGCGCTGAGATTATGTAAGAGATAAGCTGACCAGACATTCACAGAGGAGGAAATTGTACATCACAAAGCAATAATCCAATACAACTGAAAATCCTTAAAGCTAAACTCCGGGAAGATATAAAAGGCGCCAATTAATGCAGTTCTGTATTCAATAAAAAAAAAAAAAACATAAAAAAAAACACATTAGCTGAATATGCTTAGCAAGTCAAAAGTTACACAGGAATTGCAGGCGCCCGGAGGCAGACCAGGGAAGTCAGGGATTGCAGGGAAGCACAGCCTGCTTCTGCAAAATTAACCCAATACTTTGTCCAGTATAGGAAGTAGAACATATTCACTTTAAATGCAGCTAGTGTAAATAGCTGCTTCTGTCTGGGTGTACTTCTCTGCACAGCAGTATTTAGACTGGGCATGCACGTGTGTTAACAGGGAACAAGCTGACAAGAGTGAGCAGCAGGATGACCTCAACAGTGTGCTGCTGCTCCTTCATTGCCCAGCCACAGGCTTGTGGGGTAGCGAAGGTCTGTCTGCAGACCTTCCCATATACAGTATGCAATTCATGTGTTTATTTAGAATTAGGAGTTGAAGTAGAATTTCTGCCTAACACTGACGGTGATCTGCGTCATCCAATGACAGTGCGATCACATGCACTCTGCATACATGAGTGCACACACAGGGGAAAAAAAGGACATTTTATAATGACTATTTAGAACAATTCCCCCAACCATCCTTTCAAATGCAACAAATGGTTGTGGGGTGGTTAATATTGTATTCCAAAGATTCCATAATTTAAGGCTCTTCATGGCTTAGCACCCCATTATCTGTCTGAACTTCTATCAACTTACTCTTCCCCTCGTAACCTCCGCTCCAGCAGCGGAACTACCAGGGTCGCAAAGGTCACACTTGCAACCAGGCCCTGGTGCTCCGCCATTGTCAGGGGGCCCCAGCAGGGCTGCTTGCCACAGGGCTCTGAGCTGAGAGTGTCTCTTATACAGCTCAGAGCTTGCACTGACAGTTCCCCCTCCTTCGCACGAATGAGAGGAGAGAGACGATCTGCTCCTTCTCCTCCCATCCTCCCCTCTTGTGTGCACCGTGGGAAGGGTGAATTTGATCATTCAGCTCCTATCTTTCACTAGGGATGGTTCCGATGTTCGAATCTAACGTAAGTTCGACTTGAACATCGGGTGTTTGTTTGTTCGCATAAGAACCGAACATATGGGGCGTTTGCGGCAAATTTGAGCACCGGGGAGCGCCCCATAATGCACTGCAAGATCACAGTGCATTGACAGCTGCTGATGGGCCAAAGCATGCACCTGACCTGCATGCTTTGGCCAATCACAGTGCGATCTGCTGTGAGAGCCATGGTTGGCTAAAGGCAGGGTGCCTTTGGCCAATCATGGCTAAGGGGGCTAAGTCCACGCCTCACACTATATAAGGCTGCTTACAAGGCAGCCGTAGGTAGTGTGATATGTGGAGGAGATTGAGAGAACTTAAGCTAGATCAGGCAGGTAAGTTAGTGGCGTGCAGGCAGTATAGTGTTAGTGTGTGTGTGTGTGTATATGTGTGTGTATATATATATATATATATACAGTGCAGGCAGTGTAAATATATATATATAGTGCAGTCAGTGTACAGTATATAATACAGTGCATTGAAGTGGTTAAGGGGAAACCTATGACAGAATTAAGGAAAAAAAATGTCAAGGAGTCCCCCCCCACCCTAAAATCTATACCAGGCCCTTTGGGAGCGAGTGCCCCCCCCCCCAACTTTGTTGGTGGGGACACGAGCCTCTTCCCAACAACCCTGGCTATTGGTTGTCGGGGTCTGCGGACGGGGGGCTTACCGGAATCTGGAAGCCCCCTTTTAACAAGGGGGCCCCCAGATCCCAGCCCCCCTTATGTGAATGGGTAGGGGTACATTGTACCCCTACCCATTCACCAAAAAAAAGTGTCAAAGAGTAAAAACCACAATATACAGTTTTTGACAATTCCTTTATTAAAAAATAAAAAATATGGGTATCCCCAATTTCGCACACTACTACCACGCAGCCCGTCTAGCACAGTCGACTTTATACCACGCCAAGTCAGAGACCCCACTTTGGGTGGCCCTCGAAGCCATCGATTTACACCCGCTTAATATAGGCAATCTACTATGGCTTCCTACATCAGCTAGAGGACCTATAACTAATCCGTTAACACTTTACACTCTTAAACTTTGGGATAGACTAAAAGCTCCATTTAAACTAATCTCTCCACACTCCCCACTTCTGTCTTACTTAGGTCACCCTCAATTCCTCCCAGCCTACACAGAACCAACCTCATTTCATGCCTGGGCCCAGGCGGGTCTGACTCGCATTTGTGATCTCATTAGTGGAGACACTGTGAAACCCTTTCCAATTATCCAGGAGCAAACACAACTTCCCCATAGGGAATGTTTCCGCTACCTCCAAATTAAGCACTTTGTGCAAGAAACTATAAAAACCAACTCTGGTCTGGGTACTCTGACCGAGTTTGAGCGTATGTGCGAGTCTGATCCGCATGCCCCGGGTATTATCTCCCGCCTATACTCCCACCTTACATTACCACCCCCAGATCTTCCCACGTATGCGCAAAGATGGTTGAGAGACCTCGACACTACACTCGAACCAGAAGATTGGTCGACCATATGGTCTAACACAAAAAACTCATCCCAGAATGTTATTGCCTCCGAAGCGAACTATAAAGTGCTAATGCGCTGGTACCTAGTCCCAGCTAGAATTGTTAAGTTTCTACCAGACTCCTCCCCAAGCTGTTTCAGAGGTTGTGGGGAAAGGGGTACGCACCTACATATATGGTGGACATGTCCACATGTACAACGCTTCTGGGCGATAATATTTCAGATGGCAACCACCCTACACCAAACCACTTTATCTCCCAGCCCCAAAATTGCCCTCCTCAACCTCTTTCCACAAGACTATACCAGATCACAACTCCGACTTCTCTTACATTTATTCACAGCAGCCAAGCAGACGATAGCTAAGGCCTGGAAAACCCCCACTCTTAACATAGCCGAAACAAAGAATAGGATTACCCAAGCAATGATACATAGCAAAACAGAGGCAAAAATCCTAGATAAGGCCACCCAACACAACAGAGTCTGGCGACCCTGGGTGGAACACTTTTTGCCAACAGATATCGACGAGGACCTGGTAACGCTTTAAGCAGACCTGGATGTCATCCCGAGACTCTATTTTGGCACCTGTGCCCACGCGGGCTGACCGGCACCCCCCTCTTCCCCCTTCTCCTATTTACTACTTTCCCGCTTACACCCCCTCTTTACTTCCCCTCCTTTCTTATAATCTCACCTCTCCATTCCACCCTACCCTCCAAAATTGAAAAAGAGTAATATACTCTGTTACTAGCAATACTTTTTAGGGCCCCCCCACCACAGTTGTTGGGGATTGGCCCGGATTTATAGTGTTAAAAAAGGGACCATACCTCCCTTTCATCTCTCAAATATATACGTACGCAGTTCCAACATGCCGCACAACTTAGTATTATACATGTTATTCTAGTACTTAGTTTCCATCAAGCCAAAATTTCATGCATTATTTCTATGTTCACTGTCATATATTCAATTGAAACTATGTATGGAACTTAATGTAACAGCTGTTTGTGAATTTTCCAATAAAATATTTGAAAGAAAAAATAAAAAATAAAGTGTCCTGCGATGTCCATTCATCGTCAATCACGCCCCCCCCCCCCCCCCCCCCCGACGGACACGAAAAATAGAAAAAAAAAAAGAAGCTTTGCCTCGTTGGGAGGCCTCCCGGCGACTGCTGTCTCTTGGCCATGACAGCTGTTATATAGGCAAGGGCTCCACCCTCTCTGCTCCTTCCTCCCATTGCAGCCTCTACCGAAATTCCAATGTTGGTTGTCAGAGGGAGTAGTAATGTAACCCCCCTCCATTAGGTGCTTGGGCCTAGCGATTGGCCGCTAGATCTAAGGAAATAGGTCACATGCTTCCCCCGTGTCGGGAAGCTCAAAAGGACCCTGAGGAAGTGACAGATCATCAAAACAAGTAGCCAGCAGCACTATAACTGGGTATCTTGTTGGCACATCTGAATGGTGGTGCTCTTTTGAAAAGTCCTCCTCCTTATGTCCATGTGATTATATCAAAAGAGTCTACTTGTAAAATGTTCATGTCACCTGAAATATAAAAAGAGTCTTCTGACTCCTCTCAGCATCGCAAGCACCACCTTCCTGTAAGGTTTTCTTGTTGAGTTCAGCCAGGCAGGACCAGAGGTGGCAAGAGGGGGGGGGAAAGAAAAAAAGGCTTTACGAGTTGTAATTGGAATGCTCTTTAGGCTCCATTCACACTTGTGTGACTTCAAAGTTGCATGACAAGTCGTTCCCCATGTTTTCCAATGATCACCATTCATATATGCACGGCTTAAAATTGCAGCAACTTCAAAGTAGTTCATGCACTGCTTTTGTCCAACTTTCAGGCAACTTGAGGGCCTACAATGTTAACCCTCAGAAGTTGCATGAAAGTTGTACCTGAAAGCTATACAATGCGACTTGCGTGCAACAGTTGTCCATTATCACTGTTCAAAGCCAAAGTCGTATCAAAGTTGCACCCATAACAAGTTGCATCAAAGTTGAAGTCCAAAGTCGGCACAACTTTGGAGTCCTACAAGTGTGAATGGCGCCTTACAGGGTGGATGACAGGTGGCTGGGAGGAGATACATTATATTACCAAAAGTATTGGGACGCCTGCCTTTACACCCACATGAACTTTAATGGCATCCCATTCTTGGTCCGTAGGGTTCAACATTGAGTTGGCCCACTCTTTGCAGCTATAACAGCTTCAACTCTTCTGGGAAGGCTGTCCACAAGGTTTAGGAGTGTGTCTATGGGAATGTTTGACCATTCTTCCAGAAGCGCATTTGTGAGGTCAGGCACTGATGTTGGACAAGAAGGCCTGACTCACAGTCTCCGCTCTAATTCATCCCAAAGGTGTTCTACCGGATTGAGGTCAGGAGGTGCAGGCTAATCAGTTTCCTCCACACCAAACTCGCTCATCCATGTCTTTATGGACCTTGCTTTGTGCACTGGCCCAAACCATTTGGTGGAGGGGGGATTATGGTTCAGTGTTTTTTTTCCAGGGGTTGGGCTTGGCCCCTTGCTTCCAGTGAAGGGAACTCTTTAAGGCGTCAGCATACCAAGACATTTTGGACAATTTCATGCTCCCAACTGTGTGGGAACAGTTTGGGGATGGCCCCATCCTGTTCCAACACTACTGCACACCAGTGCGCAAAGCAAGGTCCATAAAGACATGGATGAGTGAGTTTGGGGTGGAGGAACTTGACTGGCCTGCACAGAGTCCTGACCTCAACCAGATAGAACACCTTTGGAATGAGCTAGAGCACAGACTGTGAGCCAGGCCTTCTCGTCCAACATTAGTGCCTGACCTCACAAATGCGCTTCTGGAAGAATGGTCAAACATTCCCATAGACACACTCCTAAACCTTGTGGACAGCCTTCCCAGAAGAACTGAAGCTGTTCTAGCTGCAAAGGGTAGGCCAATTCAATATTAAACCCTACGGACTAAGCCTGGGATGCCATTAAAGTTCACGTGGCTGTAAAGGCAGGCCTCCCAATACTTTTGGTAAAATAGTGTATGGTGCCTCTTTTAACCCTAAATAGCCCAAACCACTGCTCTGCACTCGCATGTATTGCATGCATTTGCAGGACGGGTTGCATCACAGCCCTATTCACTTGAATGGGTTGCATTCAGTGGTGGTACTGCCCGCCAAATGCAACAGAGGGTATAATTCACAGCCAGCTGTTGTACAACCTCCTTCAGCTACTGTGTTGGGTTAAAAGGGGGTGTTCAAACCGAGAAGACAGCTCTCAGTGCTAGGCCATTCAGCTGGCAAGTGGGGTTCACTCACCCCGCAGCTGCATATACACAAAGAGGCTGGGATGCTTATGACATCAATCCCCTAATATGGCGATATTAGGTCATTAATGTGGCTTTGGCCCAGCACATACCCATATTAGGTCAATGATGTCACAAGCATCCCCACCCCTTTATCTGCAGCTGCGGGGTGGGGAATTCCCAGCCCGCGGCTCATTGGCCCAACACCGACAGCTACCACTCGCCTTCTGACTACAAAGTAACAGTGTTGCAATCTGACCACTAGGGTAGGAGAGACTGAGAAAATGCTTTCTCCTGCCTGCAGCAGACTGATGTCTAGGAAAGACAGAGGTTCTAACTCTTCACAACTCTATCTAAAAACTTAATAGAGACTTTTAAGGTCTGATTCACACAAGGTGTACTAAAGCATACACTTGCGGAGAGATGTATTTACCCACATAGGGATGCTCAGGTGTTCTGTGCATCCCCATGCAGGCAGTACTATTCATGCCAAGTGGGATGTGGATGCACGGATATAGACTCTGTCCCCAATCTGACAATGTGCGTTCGGGGCCATGCACCCGCATGGATGACATATTGGAAGCAGCATCTGAATCCGTGCAGCCATTGCATCCCAATCAGGGATGGACTGGCCATCGGGACTACCGGGAGATTCCCGGTGGGCCGATGGCTCAGTCTGGGCCACTTTCACTTTCAGGCGCATCTGCGGTGTGCGGCGATCTACCCGTCAACCGCCAACAGCTGGCGCCTGACGGGTAGATCGAGATTAGCCAGCATGCAGAGTAGCGCAGGGAGCTTCTGTAGTAGTAAGTTCTCTCTCGTGTCATCACGCTGTTATCCGGCGGCCCCGCCCCCTCCTCTCTTCTCGTCTATACTAATTGGCTTGTAGGATCATCTGGTATAGACAAGAAGAGAGGAGGGGGCGGGGCCGCCGGAGAACAGCGTGATGACACGAGAGAGAACTTATTACTACAGAAGCTCCCTGCGCTACTCTGCATGCTGGCTAGTAAGACCCCACAATGTGCCCTGATGATGTGCTATGTGCCCCACTATGTGCCCCGCTATGTGCCCCATCACCCCATCATGTGCCCCGATGTGCTATGTGCCCCATCATGTGCCCCGATGTGCTATGTGCCCCATCATGTGCCCCATCATGTGCCCCGATGTGCTATGTTCCCCATCATGTGCCCCGATGTGCTATGTTCCCCATCATGTGCCCCGATGTGCTATGTTCCCCATCATGTGCCCCGATGTGCTATGTGCCCCGTCATGTGCCCCGATGTGCTATGTGCCCCGATGTGCTATGTGCCCCATCATGTGCCCCGAGCCCTGATGTGCCCCATACCCTGATGTGCCCCGCTGTGCCACGTGCCCTACTGTGCCATGTAGCCTGATGTGCCCCATAATGTGCCCTGATGTGCCCCATCATGTGCCCTGATGTGCCATAATGTGCCCTGATGTGCCATGTGCCCCGAGCCCTAATGTGCCATGTGGCCTGATGTGCCATGTGCCCCATAATGTGCCCCATCATGTGCCCTGATGTGCCATGTGCCCCGTGCCCTGATGTGCTATGTGCCCTGATGTACCATGTGGCCTGATGTGCCCCATGCCCTGATGTGCGATGTGCACCATAATGTGCCCTGATGTGCCATAATGTGGCCTGATGTGCCATGTGGCCTGATGTGCCCCGTGCCCTGATGTGCCCTGATGTGACCCGTGCCCTGATGTGCCCCGTGCCCTGATGTGCCATGTGCCCTGATGTGCTATGTGCCCCGTGCCCTGATGTGCCACGTGCCCTGATTCGCCCTGATGTGCTATGTGCCCTGATGTGCTGTGTCCCGATGTCCTATGCCCTGATGTGCCTTGTGCCCCCATGTGCTTTGCCCTGATGTCCTGTGTCCCGGTGTGCTGTGCCTCAATGTCGTGTGCTCTGATGTTCTGTGCCCTGATGTACTGTGCCCTGATGTGTTGTGCCCTATTAGCTGATGTGCTGGGCTCTGTACCCTGATGTGCTGTGCACTGTACCCTGATATGTTGTGCCCTGTACGCTGATGTGCTGGGCACTGTACCCTGATATGTTGTGCCCTGTACGCTGATGTGCTGGGCACTGTACCCTGATATGTTGTGCCCTGTACGCTGATGTGCTGGGCACTGTACCCTGATATGTTGTGCCCTGTACGCTGATGTACTGGGCACTGTACCCTGATATGTTGTGCCCTGTACGCTGATGTACTGGGCTCTGTACCCTGATGTGCTGTGCCCTGTACCCTGATGTGCTGTACCCTGATGTGCTGTACCCTGATGTGCTGTGCCCTGATGTGCCTTGTGCCCTGATGTGTTGTGCCCTGATGTGCCTTGTGCCCTGATGTGCTGGGCTCTGTACCCTGATGTGGCCTGATGTACCGTGCCCTGATGTGTTGTGCCCTGGGCCGGTCTGGATGAAGTCCAGGGCCACATTTTTGTCCCAGTCCAGCCCTGATCCCAATTGACATGAATGGGACTGCAGGAAACACCTGTGCAGCTAAACATGGCGCCCCCCGCAGGCATACGCTTTAATACGCCTCGCGTGAACCAAGTTAAACTAGAGTTGCCACCTCATCCCTTTAAACCCCGAACACATAGAAATTACACAGGTTCTGAGGCTAATTTAATGCAGATAAGGCATCAAGTGAGTTTAATTACCACCTTAATCAACCACAGAACCTGTGTAATTCATATGTGTTTGGTTTTAAAGGGATAAGGTGGCAACCCTAAGTCCAACACAGATCAGTAAACGGTTCCTTACCCAGAGCCAGGAAGGAGTACACCCATTGCAGGACAGCTACCATCTGCAGCCTCCTTTCCAAAGGGACCGAGCGTGGAGCAAACTCAATCGCCATGTTCTCACAGCAGACACTGAGAAGAGAGCTTCCTGAAAGCTGGAAATCGGGGTCCAAAGTCTGCCGGCTATTAGACGGGATGTTGCAATCCTCTGATTTGGAGCAAGGCTGCTCCGCTCACCTCAATGGTTGAACTCTAGTCAGTAATCAGTGGAAGTTTTACTCACTTATCAGCCCCTGTCTGATAATATCAGCTTTGCTCAATAGCATTTCTCTGCACAGATGCCAAATAAGCAAAAATGTATCAGTGTATCTAGATATTAAAGTAAAACCCCAACTTTACACCACTACAGCCTCCTGGGTGTCCATAAAGGTACATTTTGCCATTTAACCTTTTCGCTACCTGAGCCGTTTTTGCATTTTTTGCACACATGCTTAAAAAACACATACAGTATCTCACAAAAGTGAGTACACCCCTCACATTTTTGTAAATATTTTATTCTATCTTTTCATGTGACAACACTGAAGAAATGACACTTTGCTACAATGTAAAGTCGTGAGTGTACAGCTTGTATAACAGTGTAAATTTGCTGTCCCCTCAAAATAACTCAACACACAGCCATTAATGTCTAAACCGCTGGCAACAAAAGTGAGTACACCCCTAAGTGAAAATGTCCAAATTGGGCCCAAAGTGTCAATATTTTGTGTGGCCACCATTATTTTCCAGCACTGCCTTAACCCTCTTGGGCATGGAGTTCACCAGAGCTTCACAGGTTGCCACTGGAGTCCTCTTCCACTCCTCCACCCTCCGTTTAAGGATGCCCCACAGATGCTCAATAGGGTTTAGGTCTGGAGACATGCTTGGCCAGTCCATCCCCTTTACCCTCAGCTTCTTTAGCAAGGCAGTGGTTGTCTTGGAGGTGTGTTTGGGGTCGTTATCATGTTGGAATACTGCCCTGCGGCCCAGTCTCCGAAGGGAGGGGATCATGCTCTGCTTCAGTATGTCACAGTACATGTTGGCATTCATGGTTCCCTCAATGAACTGTAGCTCCCCACACTCCCAGCACCATGCTTGACTGTAGGCAAGACACACTTGTCTTTGTACTCCTGGCCTGGTTGCCGCCACACACGCTTAACACCATCTGAACCAAGAAGTTTATCTTGGTCTCATCAGACCACAGGACATGGTTCCAGTAATCCATGTCCTTAGTCTGCTTCAGTCTTCAGTAAACTGTTTGCGGGCTTCCTTCTGGGACGACAGCCATGCAGACCAATTTGATGCAGTGTGTGGCGTATGGTCTGAGCACTGACAGGCTGACCCCCCCACCCCTTCAACCTTTGCAGCAATGCTGGCAGCACTCTAATGTCTATTTCACAAAGACAGCCTCTGGATATGATGCTGAACATGTGCACTCAACTTCTTTGGTCGACCATGGTGAGGCCTGTTCTGAGTGGAACCTGCCCTGTTAAACCTCTGTATGGTCTTGGCCACCATGCTGCAGCTCAGTTTCAGGGTCTTGGCAATCTTCTCGGCCATCTTTATGTAGAGCAGGGGTGCCCAACCAGTGGCCTGGGGGCCACATATGGCCCACGGAGCCCTCTGATGTGGCCCGTGACCTCATGTTCTGGAATGGTGGGTTGGTAAGCCCAGATCGTGGGTTACCGACCTGCCATCCCAGAGCATCAGTGTTTTGAATGAAGCTGGCGGTAGAGGAAGGAAGCGGCTGCAGAGCAGAGCCGCATAAGCCGATGCTTCCTGTATAGCGCCGGCCAGGGGCGTTGCTAGGTGGCAAAAAGACCAGGGGCTTCAGCCGAAGTCCAAAAACCGGGGAGGGGGGGGGGGGGTGTTTGGCGCGGCTTTTTTTTTTTGGGCTGGGTGGTGGGATTGTGTGACTTACCAGTGCCCATCAATGCTGACCAGCAGTAAACACACCTGCCTGACACTGACCATTACACCAACCTGCCTGACCTACATACATACGTCACACGTCCCGCTCCAGAAGGCGGGAGCTGCGGCACTCGGCCACTTTCGGCCGCACTCGGCCGCTATGGCACTCGGGGACTCGGCTACTTTCGGCCACACTCAGCCATTTTCAGCCGCACCCGCAATCAGATCGGTCCCAGTGGCCGGCGCTCAGGGCTAACAATGGAATGCAGCATTCCATAGACTCGGGGCTTTTCGGGATCACGTTCAGGGCTTCAGCCCCCCCTAGCCACCCCCTCCCTACGCCCCTGGCGCCGGCTCCTGTCACAGGTGGAGTGATGAGTGATGGAGTGACCAAATGCATCCGCTTGGGACAGCAACAGCCAGCAATACCTGAATGAAAGACTGTGGCTAATTGGGCCCAATTTGGACATTTTCACTTAGGGGTGTACTCACTTTTGTTGCCAACGGTTTAGACATTATTGGCTGTGTGTTGAGTTATTTTGAGGGGACAGCAAATTTACACTGTTATACAAGCTGTACACTCATTACTTTACATTGTAGCAAAGTGTCATTTCTTTAGGCCGGGTTCACACCTATGCGTATCCAATTTGCATAGCAGGAGAATGTGACTGACTCTCTATGGAGTCGGTTCACATATCTCCGTTGCGACTGTGGAGCACACTGCACAGAAACGCTGTGCGTCTTTGGCTCCGTTTTAGGGCCGAATTCAGGCATAGATTCGGCCCTAAATTGTCCCTGAAACGGGGAACAGGGATGCACAGCGCCCCTGTGCGATCCGCAGTGGGTTACAGTATGAACCCGGCCTCATGAAAAGACATAATCAAATATATTTACAAAAATGTGAGGGGTGTACTCACTTTTGTGAGATACTGTGTTTTCTGAAAGCAGACACCCTAGAGAATAAAACGGTGGTAGTTCCAATGTTTTATGTCACGTGATATTACCGCAAAGGTCTAGGAAACGCAAAATTTTAGTAAACACACTAAAGTGAATTTTAGGGCAGACAAATGCAATAAACAACCAACATTGTAAGTAAAATAAAAAAGACGAGGTTGCACCGAGTAAATAGATACCCAACATGTCAAACCTTGAATTTGCGTGCGACCGTGAAATGGTGACAAACTTCAGTATCCTATATTTTCTATAAGCGATAAAAGCACCCTATAGGTCATCAGTTTAGTGTTATGGAGGAGGTCTAGTGCTAGAAATATTGCTCTCACTCCGGCATGCGCGGCGATATGTAACATGCGTATCGCCATCAGCGTTTTCATGTTTAGGCGCCCTCGATGCCTGCGTTTACGTTCTTACGTCTAGATATGTGTTGGTGGGGGGACTCCAAAAAATTTTTTTGGGGGGGGGGGGATTTGCTTGGGTGTAACTTTTTTATTTTTTACAATGTAATTTTTAATTTTTCTTTAAATACCTTTTCTGATCAGCATAGGAGTCTTGTGAGTTCTATCAGTGTCTGATTAAAGCTTGTAAGAGACGTTTTCATTCTCCCCTGACCTATGAAGCTGCATGACCCCTGACCCTCTGTCTGGACAGTGCTGATTGGCCCTGTGCTAGAGCTGCACGATTAATCGTCAAGAATTGTTATCGCAACTTTTTCCCCGTTGCGATCTTGACAAAAGTGTTTCACGATTCTTTCTATGCAAAGTATTCTCTCTGCTCTTCTGAAGCCACTGCCATCAAAAGAAAGGAAGAAAAAAAAAAAAAAAACAGGCAGTCTGCTAAGAATAACAACATTCTTTAGCAGTTGAACTTAAGTATAAACATTGTAACAATTTGTCAAAGGAATAGACTTCGTGTGTAAATAAGGGAAGTTTAACCACTTAAACACTAAACCTTTTTCTGACATTTGTTGGTTTCAAGTTAAAAAAAAAATTTTTTTTTTGCTAGAAAATTACTTAGAATCCCCAAACATTATATATATTTTTTTAGTAGAGACCCTAGAGAATAAAATGGTGGTTGTTGCAATATTTTATGTCGCACTGTATTTGCACAGAGGTCTTGCAAATGCAATTTTTTTGGAAAAAATTACTTTAATGAATTAGAAAAGAAAAACTAATCAGTAAAGTTAGCCCAAAATTTTTTGTATGATGTGAAAGATTTTACGTCGAGAGAATCGTGATCTTTTTATTCTAAGCAAAAAAATTGTGATTCTCATTTTGGCCAGAATCGTGCAGCTCTACCCTGTGCTGATCACATGCACGTGAAGGAAAAAAAAAACCCTCTCTAGCAATACACACCAACTGAGCATGTGTAGATTGCAAGCCTGGAGAGGAGGAGGAGGGAGGTGTGCTGTGTAGGAGTAAGCCCCCGTTCACACCGGAGCGACTTGTCATGTGATTTGACAGGTCGAATCGCCTGACAACTCGCACCCTATTGTCAGCAATGGCGCTGTTCAAACCGGTGCGACGCCGACTTTGTGGTGCCGCGTCGATTTTGCAAAAGTAGTTCCTGCACTACTTTTGTCAAATTCATTTGCGACCTGCATAGACATTTGTGCATGAAGCCTCACAGGTTTCTTCCAAGTCACACTAACATGCGGCTTTGAAATTGCGCAAATTTCAGATGAAGTCGCACAATTTTAAAGCCGCTTTCAATATGAACGAGTGCTAAGGCTCCATTTACACCTGGGCAATTGGAATCGTGTGCGGAATCGTCGCTTGATGCATCGTGATGCATCGTCGCTCGTCGATTCCAAAATCACGGCTTGATGCGATGCTATCACTTCTTAATGGTACCCCAATTGCGACATAAATCGCAGCAAATTGCAATGCTGTCACTCAAAAGAAGCTCCTGCTCCTTTTTGAGCGACAAGCACCGCGTTTTACGTTTTACGCTGGTCCAGGCTGACCAGCAAGGGACCCAGAGAAATGGGTCACTTACCTGGTGGCAGCCAGAGACACTAGACGTTTCACCAAAATGTTGGGGGGGTAGGTGTCAGCTAGGTGTACCATCAGTGTCACTGGAATGACGCACACACAGCACACCTGGCTACACCACTCCGGGGATACTGACAGTGCACCTGGCTGTCACCTACAGTTAACACTGTAATGCCCCGTACACACGGTTGGACATTGATCGGACATTCCGACAACAAAATCTATGGATTTTTTCCGACGGATGTTGGCTCAAACTTGTCTTGCATACACACAGTCACACAAAGTTGTCGGAAAATCTGATCGTTCTGAATGCAGTGACGTAAAACACGTACGTAGGGACTATAAATGGGGCAGTAGCCAATAGCTTTCATCTCTTAATTTATTCTGAGCATGCGTGGCACTTTGTCCGTCGGATTTGTCTACACACGATCGGAATTTAAAGGATCGGATTTTGTTGTCGGAAAATTTTATAGCCTGCTCTCAAACTTTGTGTGTCGGAAATTCCGATGGAAAAAGTCCGATGGAGCCCACACACGTTCGGAATTTCCGACAACAAGCTCCGATCGCACATATTCCATCGGAAAGTCCGACTGTGTGTACAGGGCATTATTCATCCCAAAGGTGTTCTATTGGGTTGAGGTCAGGACTCTGTGCAGGCCAGTCAAGTTCCTCCACCCCAAACTCGCTCATCCATGTCTTTATGGGCCTTGCTTTGTGCACTGGTGCGCAGTAATTTTGGAACAGAAAGGGGCCATCCCCAAACTGTTCCTACAAAGTTGCGAGCATAAAATTGTCCAAAATGTCTTGGTTTGCTGATACCTTAAAGTGGAGGTCCACCCTAAAAAAGGAAATGGCATTAAAATTCATTAAAAAATAAAAAAAAAAACATTTGAAAAAAAAAAAAATGTTTTAACTTACCTGAAACCCCTGTTGCTAGGCAGTCTTCCTAATCTGCCTCTTCCTATTCTGCGGCGCTTCCTCCTCCTAAGGTGAGCGGCCCCGTTGCCTTCTGGGAAATTTGTGTGTCCCAGGAAACAATGGGGCCATTCACAGAGCGCCGCGCCGCTCGCGCATGCGCAGTAGGAAACTGGCAGTGAAGCCGCAAGGCTCCACTGCCTGTTTCCCTTAGTTAGGATGGAGGCGCCGCCGGCCGATCCGATGGACGGATCGGCCTCGGGGGGCCGACATCGCGGGTTCGCTGGAAGGTAAGTGTCCTTATTAAAAGTCAACAGCTACAGTGTTTGCAGCTGCTGACTTTAAAAAAAAACAAAAACGTCCGGAACCCCCCTTTAATGCCGCATACTGTACACACAATCGCACATTCCGACAACAAAATCCTAGGATTTTTTCCGACGGATGTTGGCTCAAACTTGTCTTGCATACACACGGTCACACAAATCTTGTCGGAAATTCCGAACGTCAAGAACGCGGTGACTTACAACACGTACGACGAGCCGAGAAAAATGAAGTTCAATAGCCAGTGCGGCTTTTCTGCTTGATTCCGAGCATGCGCGGAACTTTGTGCGTCGGAATTGTGTACACACGATCGGAATTTCTGACAACGGATTTTGTTGTCGGAAAATTTGAGAACCAGCTCTCAAATTTTTGTTGTCGGAAATTCCGACAACAAATGTCCGATGGAGTCTACACACGGTCGGAATTTCCGACAATGAGCTCACATCGAACATTTGTTGTTGAAATGTCCGATCGTGTGTACGTGGCATCAGAGTTCCCTTCACTGGAAATAAGGGGTCAAACCCAACCCCTGAAAAACAACCCCCACACCATAATCCCCCCTCCACCAAATGATTTGGACCAGTGCACAAAGCAAGGTCCATAAAGACATGGATGAGTTTGGGGTGGAGGAACATGACTGTCCTGACCTCAACCTGATAGAACATCTTTGGGATGAATTAGAGCGGAGACTGCGAGCCAGGCCTTCTCATCCAACATCAGTACCTGACCTCACAAATGCTCTTCTAGAAGAATGGTCAAACATTTCCATAGACACACTCCTAAACCTTGTGGACGGCCTTCCCAGAAGAGTTGAAGCTGAGGTAGGCAACCTAACTCCAACTGAATAAACAGTAAAAAAAAAAAAAAAATATATATATATATAAAATATTTTTAAGAGCCCCCCGTTCCCACAAGCTCGCATGCAGAAGAAAACACATACGTAAGTCCCGCCCACATATGTTACCGACGTTCAAACCACACATGTGAGGTATCACCGTGAACGTTGGAGCGAGAGCAATAATTTTAGCCCTAGATCTCCTCTGTAACTTTAAACATGTAACCTGTAAAAAATGTTAAAGCGTAGCCTATAGAGACGTTTAAGTATTGAAGTTTTGTGCCATTCCACGAGTAATTATAAAGCGTGACATGTTTGGTATCTATTTACTTGGCGTAACATCAGCTGCCACATTATACAAACAAATTGGGCTAACTTTACTGTTTTTTTATTTTTTTTTAATTCATGCAAATTTTTATTTTCCCCCCAAAAAATTGCGTTTGAAAAATTACTGTGCAAATACCGTGTGAAAAAAAAAGTTGTAATGACCGCCATTTTATTCCCTAGACTGTCTGCTAAAAATTATATATAGAGATATGGATATATCTCTATATAATGTTTGAGGGTTCTGAGTAATTTTCTAGCAAAAAAATTATGATTTTTACATGTAGGAGAAGAGTGCTGGAATTTGCGCGGTATGGAAGTGGTTAACTTTGGATAGTAAAACATTTTTTTTATTACAAATTATGTGAGCAGACTGCAGTTCCTCTTTAAGGACCGCCCCATGTACATTTGCTGCAATAGGGCAGTCCTGTAGCGAAAAAGGAACCCGACGATCGTTCATAGAGAGGCAGAACGGCGGTCTGCCTATGTAAACAAGGCAGACCACTGTTCTGCCAGAAAGGAAAATGGAGATTTCATGTTTCTGCTAAGCAGAAACATGGATCTCTGTTTCCCTTTAGACAAAGCACATCCCCCTACAGTTAGAAAGCACACATAGGAACACGTTTAACCCATTGATCGCCCCTGATGTTAACCCCTTCCCTGCCAGTGTCATTTATACTGCGACCGTTCATTTTTATTAGCACTGATCACTGTATTGGTGTCACTGGTCCCCAAAAAGTGTCACTTATGCCTCGTTTCCACTGAGCGGATCGGTTCGGTTCAGTTCGGTACGGTACGCTATTTTGGGTGTTTCCATTATGAAAGCGGCCCATACAACAGAACCGAACCGTTCCATTCAGGGTCCTGCTTCAGATGTGGGGCAATAGAAAATGGAACGGTTCGGTTAGGGCGGAGCTACGATACATTGCACTGATTGGTGGACGTGTGACGCCATGCTAGGCATTTTTTCTAAACCCACGTATGGCCCCTGTCGGTCCGACTTGCAGTGGAAACGCTCGCCTGAATAGGCCGGACCATTCTAGGCCTTCCAAACCGATCCGACCCGAACCGATCCGCTCGGTGGAAACGAGGCATTAGTGTCCAATTTGTCCACCGTAATGTCGCAGTCTTGCTAAAAATCGCTGATCGCCGCCATTACTGGTAAAAAAAAAATTAAAAGTCCCTAAATCTATCCCGTAGTTTGTAGGCGCGATAACTTTTGTGCAAACTAGTCAATATTCGCTTATTGGGAATTTTTTTTTACCAAAAATATGTAGCAGAACACACATTGGCCTAAACTGATGAAGAAATTAGATTTTTTTACATTATTTTTGGATATGTTTTATAGCAGAAAGTAAAAAATATTGTTTTTGTTTTTTCAAAATTGTTGGTCATTTTTTTGTTTATAGCGCAAAAAAAAAAAAAAAAGGAAAGGTGATCAAATACCACCAAAAGAAAGCTCTATTTATGGGAAAAAAAGGACATACATTTTATTTGGTTACAGTGTCACGCGACCGCGCAATTGTCAGTTAAAACAACGCAGTGCCGTATCGCAAAAAAATGGCCTGGTCATGAAGGGGGGGTAAACCTCCCGGAGCTGAAGTGGTTAAAGAGGAGCATATACAGGCAGAAAGAAAAAAAAAAACAACACCAAGAGTGCATTCAGAAGAGGAGGCTGCCAGGAGAAAAGGCGTTCTGGAGGGATGAGCAAACACAATATGCATGAGGTCTATTACAGTGACACAGCGCTTCAAATTAGAGCCACTAGATGGCAGTAATTTTTTTCAAGCTTTGACATAATATATAATATATAATAATATTATTATTATTATACGAGATTTATATAGCGCCAACAGTTTACGCAGCGCTTTACAATGTATAAGGGGGAAGTAAAGAAGCAGTGCTTGATTTTTTTTTTTTTCCTCATGTACAGCTGCACATTGTGACATGCTGAAGCGTAATGTTTTACTGCTCTTGTAAAAAAAATTCTGCGATTCTGTACCCAAATTAAATCAATGTCCTGTTTTTCCCACAAATAGAGCTTTCTTTTGGTGATATTTGATCACCTCCTGCGGTTTTTATTTTAGAAAACAAAAAAAGACCGACAGTTCCAAAAAAATAAAAATAAAAAACACAAAAAATTGTTATTTTCTGCTATAAAACTACATCCAATAAAAAAAAGTAAAAAAATCCAATTTTCTCATCAGTTTAGGACAATATGTATTCTGCTACATATTTTTGGTTAAAAAAAATCCCAATAAGCGTATATTGATTGGTTTGCGCAAAAGTTATAGCGTCTACAAACTATGGGATATTTTTATGGCATTTTTATTCATTTATTTTTTTTACTCGTAATGGTCGGCGATCAGCGATTTTTAGCGGGACTGCCACATTGCGGCGGACAAATTGGACACCTAATTGACACTTTGTTGGGAACCAGTGACATTATTACAGTGATCAGTGCTAAAAATATGCACTGGCGAACCTTGGCACCCCAGATGTTTACCATGATGCTCATGCACTCTTCAGTGTGGTTGAGCATCATATCATGGGAACTGTAGTTCCAAAACATCTGGGGTGCCAAGGTTCACCATCACTGCCCTAGGGTGTGCTTGCTAACTGTGTGGGGGATGGCCTGACTGGGAGAACACAGAGATCTGGGTTCCTGCTTAGCAGCTGCACAAGATCTCTGTGATAGGTGGTCGGCAAGCGGTTAAAGTATATGTGAACCCTCACCTTGTAAAACAACCCATTCAGTTTTAAAGTAGAAATGCAAGGCAAATTATATATAAAAAAACATATATAAACAAACAACATTATACTTTTTTTCCCACCCTTTTTTTTTTTTCATAAGTGATCACGCCACCTCTGTTCTCAGCTGCATAAAGGGCCCTCTAATTCCTCTTGTACCAAATTGTAATATAATTTTAATGTCTGCCCTCATGTTGTAAAGCGCTGCGCAAACTGTTGGCACTATATAAAAACCTGTATAATAATAATAATAATAATAATAATAATAATGGGTTTAGAGAAGTGGGGGTGGAGAAGCAGCAGTGAACGGATCTTCCCAGTGAATGACTGTGCAGAGGGGGCATGTCAGCACAAGCCTGATCATTGGAGGACAGGCAAGCTGAGTTCCCAGCACAGCCAGAAAACTGACCACAATAAGATGAAAGTGCTCTCATGCCTAGCGTGGTCAGTTTGAAATAGGAAAGCAGAGGGACTGGCAGGAACCCCAGGGATTCCATCAAAGGAAGCAATACAAAGAGAACACAATACAAGTACATGGTACAGCAGGCACATATCTGGAATATGAAAAGTTGGGGTAACAAATAGACATGAGCAATTTGTTTTGTTCCAAATTAGTTAATTCGACAAATTTGTTAAGTGGGAAATATTCGGAAACCCGTTTAACGGATTTTTCTGAATATTTGTAAATTAGAATATTTGAAAATTTGTAAATTCAAAATTCGAAAAATGTGAAAATACGAAAATTCGAAAATCTGAAATAATAATTAACTAATAATTTAACTATTACATTATAGGTATTGGAATTTCCTTTCAAATTTGGCTGTTAGTGAACAGAACAAATACGAATTTATCTGAAGTTATGAATTATTTGAAATAACGAATGCCGTATCTAAACGAATGGAACGTATACAATAATAATAAAAACTTTTTATTCTTATTAATTTGATCTGTTCCATTTGTTTAGATGCGGCATTCGTTATTTCAAATAATTCATAACTTCAGATAAATTCGTATTCGTTCTGTTCACTAACAGCCAAATTTGAAAGGAAATTCCAATACCTATAATTTAATAGTTAAATTATTAATTGATTATTCTTTAGAATTTTCGGATTTTATTTTTTATTTTCGAATTTATGAATTTTAGAATTTACAAATTGGGATCATAACGAATGACCCGAAAAATGAAAAAAAAAAAAAAAATGAAACGAAAACGAACACATTTTTCGGCAGTGCACATGTCTATTAACAAACGCTTTAACACAATGCTTTGATGTGAAATGGGTACACAGACAGCAACTCCGATCAACGAAGAACTTCTCTTATTTTCTCCTTTATGCACTGTTAAATATACCACTGAAAGTGTTTTGCTATATCTGTTCAATAACACATATAAAAAAAAAAAAAAAAACGGTTGATCCTGCCAGAAATCTTGTGAGCTTATAACCTGCTCTCTCTGCTTCAGCCAGCTGTTTTTATTTAGTACAATTTCTAGCTATATACTGCCTATTTACTACACATTGCACCCTAATGTTAGTAAATATGGTAAAGTGAAGAGGCAGAGGTGTTCTATAGTTCTAAAATATTTCCTGTCCAAGGGTGACAACACTGCTACTTCCCAACTTTTTGAGATGGAAACGAGGGACACCTATTAGCAAAAGTATGTAGTCATAAGACACGCCCCCTGCCACGTCCCTGCAAGGAGAATTATAGAAAAAAAAAAAAAAGATTACTGGTAGTTAAACCCACAAGTGCTGTTTTTATTTTTATTTATTTTTTTTAACCACTACTATTCCTTAATACTGGCTTTTGAAATGTACATTGCAGCAATTTAGAAATTATATGAAATATTTAGCACTGGGAAACACTTTTTGAATGATAAAAAGGACAATTTATATACAACTATGAGGATCAGACCAAAATGAGGGACAAATAAGGAGGAAAGAGTCCCTCAAAATCAGACAGTTGGGAGCTATGAGTAAAAAACAAACAAAAAAAAAACGTATGCAGCCACCACATCTATGCATAGCTCCCAACTGTCTCTGATTTCCAGGGACTGTCCCTGATTTGGAGCAATGTCCCTCTGTCCCTCTTCCCCCTCATTTGTCCCTCATTTTGGTCTGATCTATATAGTTGTATATAAAATGCACTTTTTTTTTCTTTCTAAAAGTGTTTCCCAGTGCTAAACCTTTCATACAATTTCTAAATTGCTGCATTTGTACATTTTAAAAGCCAATATAAAGGAATAGTAGAGGTAAAAAAAAAAAAGTCCTTGTGGATTTAATTAACCTTTTTTTTTTGTTAATTCTCCTTTAAGGGGGTGTGGCAGGGGGCGTGTCCTGTGCGTACATACGTTTGTGGGTAGGTGTCCCTCATTCCCATCTCAAAATTTTGAGAGGTATGTCTATGCAGTGCAAAAGATGTGACATTTGTGTCCTTCAGTTTAGATATGCAGATTAAAAACACACCACTTAATACATTAATGCATCTTTAAATCTATATTTTTCAAATGCAAGCAGTGTATGTACATGAATCTGAAATGGCATCGGCATATTGCTGCAATGCAAGGTGCATGCTGACAGAAGCGGAGAGCGGGGTGACAAAGATGCTGTTTGGCATCTTCGCCCAGGGCGAAGATGCCAAACAGCACCCCCCCCAACCTTCCCTCCCCAAAATGTATGAGCATCATGTGTCAGAAAAAAATACTCTCCCTCCTCCCAAAACAAATATTTGAACACTAAACTTCACACTTCTCTCTTAAGCTTAAATCCCCTTTGAAAGCCAAAGTTTTCCCTTCCTAGCACAATTCCTCTATCCCTCAAATTTCCCCTCTTAGCAGAATTCCTTTCCCAGCACAAAGCCCCCAAATCTCCTTTCCTAGCGCCAGGGGCATTGCTAGGTCTACAAAAGATCTGGGGCTAGAGCCCATAGCAGCATAGTAAAGAAAGTAAAGAAAGTCATACGCTTGGGCGAGCATACACATGTATATACAGTAATATATGTGTGTGTGTATATATATATATCCCCAGATAGCCCCCCACTAACATCAGGGTCCCCAGAGAGCCCCCCTTATATCAGGTTCCCCAGAGAGCCTCCTCCTTACATCAGAATCCTCAGAGAGCCTCCCCCTTTCATGAGGGTACCCAGAGAGCCCCCCCCTTACAATAGGGCCCCAGAGAGCCTCCCTTACATCAGTGTCCCCAGAGAGCCCCCCCTTACATTAGTGTCCTCAGAGAGCCTCCACCTTTCATGAGGGTACCCAGAGGGCCCCCCCTTACATTAGGGTCCCCAGAGAGCCTCCTTTACATCAGTGTCCCCAGAGAGCCCCCCCTTACATTAGTGTCCTCAGAGAGCCTCTCCCTTGCATCGGGGTCCCTAGAGAGTCTCCCCTCCCCTTGGGGACCCCTGCAGAGACTCGGGGCTATTGGCCCCAGATTCGGGGCTATAGCCACAAAAGCCACCCCCTAGCGACGCCCCTGCCTAGCGCTAATCCTCCTACCCCTTCCCCCCAAACTTTTCCTCCTTGCACAAATCATTGAAATCTTCCTTACTTGCACAAATCCCCCCCCCCCCCCCCCCCAAAATCCGTCTTCCTAACAGAAATCCACTTTCCTATTACAAATCCCACCCTCAGGGCCGGATTAACATAGGGGCTATTGGACAACAAGAACATCGTGGGGGCAGCTCACATTCTCCAACCCAAAAAGGAGGGGGGCGTAGAACATAGTAAAAAAGACAAAACCTGTTCTGGGGGCCTGTCAACGTATGGCCATAGTGGCAGACAAAATAACAAGAAAAAATAACCTCTGGCAATGAATAGAGAAAAAGTGAAGTCCCAAAATCTAATTCTTGCTGAAGCCAAACACAGAATGAACGGAGCACTTTTATATGCTAAGATGACAGCTATTGAAGAAAATAAAATAAATAAATTTCGCAAAATTTGGCAACCATGGGTTAAAAAATACCTCCCTACAGATTTTGACCAATCTCTGTTGTTACCACACTAAGTTATATGTCATATTTACTTCTGAAATATGTATTATATTTGTATACCTAATGAGGGCTGGATCACCGTCCCGGGAAACTCTTTTTTTTTTTCTTTCTTTCCTTCTTTCCATCTTTATCTTTCCTCTTTCTCCTTTTCTTTAAGACCCCTTTCACACTGGGGCGGTTTGCAGGCGTTATTGCGCTAAAAATACCGCCTGCAAACCGCCCCAAAACAGCCTCCGCTGTTTGTTCAGTGTGAAAGCCCGAGGGCTTTCACACTGAAGCGGTGCGCTGGCAGGAGAAGAAAAAATCTCCTGCAAGCCGCATCTTTGGAGCGGTGAAGGAGCGGTGTATTCACCGCTCCTTCACCGCTCCTGCCCATTGAAATCAATGGGACAGCGCGGCTATACCGCGGCAATACTGCAGCTATAGCCGCGCTATACGAGTGGTTTTAACCCTTTTTTGGCCGCCAGCGGGGGGGTTAAAACCGCACCGCTAGCGGCCGAATACCGCGGTAAAACAGCGCTAAAAATAGCACTGTTTTACCGCCGATGCCCCCTATCGCCCCAGTGTGAAAGCAGCCTTATTGTTTCCTAAAATATTATGGATACTTAGTCTAATAACTTGATTTATCTCTCTAATCTTACATCTATTATAACAACTAGCGTATAGTAAACGTGGTTGTAAGATAACTCAAAAATTATTTTATTTTATTAATTTATTTATTTTTTATCATATCGCAAGGATCTTCTGATGTATGCTATGTATCCATGTACTGTATCATTTTATTTTTTCTTTTGTGAAAACTCAATAAATATATTTAACAAGAATAGAGAAAAAGTGTAAAACAGTATAACAGTAAATCAGCACCGAGTGTCTGATAACAGAAACTGGTGACGTCTCTATACTCAGCAGCTGGCAACGATGTATAAATGGTCATATAAAACTGGTAGTTATGACAATGGGCGCTCTGAGTACAAGTAGGTTAGGATAAAGGAGATGGGGATAGGAAAACATCTCACCCATTTTTTCTGAGAGGATCCTGGAGTTGTGGTGCTCTTCTTTTTAGAAGGGGTTTTGCTCCACATGGGTTCAAAGGATGCAGAAAATACCGGAATCGGATCCTGCCATCCAGGAAACTCCACGGGGGGGCATTCCGATCTCGTGAAAAGAGGCAGGAAGATCTTCTGGAAACCGCAGAGTAGAAGTGTGGCTACTTTTGGGGGCAATTAAACAGGAAGGGAACCCCCACCTATATGTGGCTCCATAAGCTCTCAGTTGGTCGAGGCGGTTTGAGGGCTCTGCGTGGTTCCAACGTTTCTCTAGAGAGATCAGGAGCTATGTATATAAGTCAATATTTGGAGTGCCACATAGTTTAATCATGATGGCATTTTTATCTTTAAAGTAGTGTAGTCGGCAGATAACATCTCTGGGTTGATCAGCGGAGATATGGCATGAGAATAAAGTAAGTGGTGATTGCGCTGTGATAAAAGGGGAAGGAAGGAAGAGGAAGGGGAAGGGGCTAGCTCAAATGTATAGAGAGGTGAATGAAAAATGAAAAAATTATACAAAATGTAAAGGTATAATGAGCATGAGGGCTAGTATCATACTAGCACATAAAAAATATTGTAAATACTGAAACAGAAGAAAAGAAAAATCTCAGTGCAAAAGGGCTAGTATCATACTAGCACATATGTGGTAACTCAGCAAATACTTAATGGTGACTCCAAGTAAATAAATAAATGGTGAACAGTCCCAGCGCCTTGTAGTACAAAGTGCTCAAACAATGAGTCATCAGTTCCAAAAGGCAAAATGAAAACATTATACAAAATATAAAAGTATAATGAAATGTAATAAAGTGCAGTCTCATGAGCACGAAATCCGAATAAACTGAAGAAACAAAATTGCCTAAAACGTATAAAAAGCTATAAAATGAGTGACAAATACAGTGTGGGTACAAAAAAATTGAACCAAATAAAAATATGTAAATCAAACAAAGTCCATGTGCATGAGGGCTAGTATCATACTAGCACATAAAAAATATTGTAAATACTGAAACAAAAGAAAAGAAAAAATCTCAGTGCAAAAGGGCTAGTATCATACTAGCACATATGTGGTAACTCAGCAAATTCTTATTAGTGACTCCAAGAAAATAAATAAATGGTGAACAGTCCCACCACCTTGTAGTACAAAGTGCTCAAACAATGAGTCGTCAGTTCCAAAAAGGCAAGGCCACAGGGAAGGGAAAAAGGTCTTCAGTGGGGACACCTCTGTGCTCGCAAGCAGCTTACCTTACTGCTGCAAGACAACAGCTTGTAATCCAATAACAAATCACCAGCAGGCAAGGGTCCCATCCAGTAGTTCAGGCGATTCGGGTGGTGGGTGTGCAGGATGGTATATAAAAAAAAAGGATCTGATGAAGTCATGTGACGTGACGATACGCGTCAGGATTGGAGCACGGGAACTGTCACAGACTGATGATAGGATACGAGCTCGGCGCTCGTGGATGTTTTTTACTATAGCCTTCTGGTAAATGTAAGTGTACCCTGTTGTTTTTAACCTAATAAACTGATTTATATATGGGATCACTCTATGTGCACTCTCTTCCAACACTCCACATATATTCATCCCATTGTGACGAGCATTGAGGAAAGGGGACGGTTTGAAGACACCCTTTTGAGGTATACGAACTCGGCGTTCGTTGGATTGACGCCCACACTCATTTTACAAAAGTGAGTGCATCCCCCTTCTGTGTCCTGTCCCCTTTTTCCACTGTGGCCGCCACGGAGTTATACTATATACTGTCTGCTTATGTTTTATATCCCTTTCATGACTAAGCCTATTTTTGAAATTTGGTGTTTACAAGTTAAAATCCATATTTTTTGCTAGAAAATTACTTAGAACCCCCAAACATTATATATATTTTTTTAGCAGAGAATCTAGAGAATAAAATGGAGATTGTTGCAATATTTTATATCACACGGTATTTGTGCAGCTGTGTTTTAAACGCAAATTTTTGGAAAAGGGACACTTCCACGAATTTTAAAAAATCCAAACAGTAAAGTTACCCCAATATTTTTGTATAATGTGAAAGATGATGTTACGTTGAGTAAATAGATACCAAACATGTCATGCTTTATAATTGCACGCATTCGTGGAATGGGGACAAACTATGGTAGCTATGAATTTCCATAGGCGACACTTTAAATTTTTTTTACGGTTACCAGGTTAGAGTTACAGAGGAGGTCTAGGGCTAGAATTATTGCTCTCACTCTGACGATCGCGACGATACCTCACACGTGTGATTTGAACACCATTTACATATGCGTGCGTGACTTCCGTATGCGTTTTCTTCGCTGTGCAAGCTCGCGGGGACGGGGGCGCTTTAAATTTTTTTTTTTTTTTTTTTATTTATTTTATTTATTTCTATACTTAAAAGTTGTGTTTAAAAAAAAAAATGTTTTTTTTTTACTTTTATTGCTGTCACAAGGAATGTAAACATCCCTTGTGACAGTAATAGGTGGTGACAGGTACTCTTTATGGAGGGGTCGGGGGTCTAAAAGACCTCCGATCCCTCCTCTGCACTTCAAAGTATTCAGATCGCCGAAAACGGCGATTCTGAATACTGTATATTTTTTTTAATTCGGCGCCATTGGCAGCCGAGTAAACGGGAAGTGACGTCATGACGTCGCTTCCACGTTTACATTGAGAAGGCTGGAACGAAGCCACCCACAGCTTCGTTCCAGCCCGCCCACAGCCGCCGGAGGCATCCGATTGGACACCAGGCCTTCCGATCGCACAGGAGGCCCGGTAAGAGCGGCGGGAGGCGGCGGGAGTGGGGGGATGTCCCCTCCCGCTCCTCCGGTATAACAGCCGAGCGGCTTTTAGCCGCATCGGTTGTTATATACGGATAGCCGATCGCCCGCTCTGAACAACGGTACCGGGATGATGCCTACAGCTGCGGGCATCATCCCGGTATAACCCTGGAAAGCCGAGTATGCAGATGTGCGTACGGTCGGCAGGAAGGGGTTATATACCATCCTGCACACTCACCACCCGAATCGCCTGAACTATTGGATGGAACCCTTGCCTGCTGGTGATTTGTTACTGGATTACAAGCTGTTGTCTTGCAGCAGTAAGGTGAGCTGCTTGCGAGCACAGAGGTGTCCCCACTGAAGACCTTTTTCCCTTCCCTGTGGCTTGTGGACTTGCCTTTTTGGAACTGATGACTCATTGTTTGAGCACTTTGTATTACAAGGTGGTGGGACTGTTCACTATTTATTTATTTTCTTGGAGTCACGAATAAGAATTTGCTGAGTTACCACATATGTACTAGTATGATACTAGCCCTTTTGCACTGAGATTTTTCTTTTCTTCTGTTTCAGTATTTACAATATTTTTTATGTGCTAGTATGATACTAGCCCTCATGCTCATTATACCTTTATATTTTGTATATTTTTTCATTTTTCATTCACCTCTCTATACATTTGAGCTAGCCCCTTCCCCTTCCTCTTCCTTCCTTCCCCTTTTTATCACAGCGCAATCACCACTTAATTTATTCACACCACTTTTGTCTGTTTGGATCAGCCATTTAGGTGTTGCAGCAGTGCCCCTTAGCATAGGTATTTCTGACAGCGCAGGAGTTTCTTCATTATTTATCCATTGGAGATATTGCATGGGCGCAAGGCTCGATGAAAGTGATCAAATCGCAAAGGGTCAGTAACCATTTTACCCAGGATAGTGTTCAGGATACCGCAGATTGTTACCTTCAAGTCGCCATCTTTGTTTGCCTCTGGTAACCCCCGGATGCGCAGGTTATTTCTGCGGTTCCTATTTTCTAAATCTTCCAGCTTATACAAAGAAGAATGGTGGGCGAGCGCTAACTGTGTGACAGTGTCCTGTAATTCTTTAATGGCTGCTGCTTGTGAATCCTGACTCTTCTCTGTTTCCTCCACTCTTGCTAGTAAGTGAGACATGTCAGAGCGCACCACTGTAATCTCTTTTTTTAATGGATTTTTCCAGACTGTGAAACATCCCTGCCAGCGGGGGGAGCTTGGGTCTTCCATAAGCTCCGATCCGTATGAGGAGGCAGGAGAACTCTCGCAGAGTGATGCTGTGTGCTCGAAGGGGGATCTGCAGGATCTCGGGGCTCTGGCCTGTACAGACCGCGCACTGGGGTTCTTTCTCTCGGCGGCGCAAAATCTCTTTATGGAGCCCGTGGAGGAGATCGATACTGCAGGACCTTTCCCCAATCATTTACTGAGGGTGGAGCGGGGTCTGGAAGCTTTGTTGTACATTGCTAGCGGTGTGCAGGCCTATGCTTGGACAGAGCTCTTAATAGACATGTCCGACCAGCGTCATTCGGAAACCATCATCGGCAGGTGGTATTGTTATGTAAATCGCAGGCGGTATTGTTATCTAAATTGCAGGCGGCAGGCGGTATTGTGTAAATCGCGGGTGACAGGCGGTATTGTTATGTAAATCACGGGCAACAGGTGGTATTGTTATGTAAATTGCGGGAGGCAGACAGTATTAGTATGTAAATCGTGGGCAGCAGGCGGTATTATGTAAATCGCGGCCAGCAAGAGACCAAATCGGGACGGGGCAGGCCGCAATGTGTTTCTGAGGGGCCGCCTCCTTAGGAGGCGGCGCCTCAGGAACGCGTTGCGGTCAGCCCCCGTCCTGATATGGTTTCTTGCTAGCTCTGTGAGAGCAGGTGTGAGAGCTGGAGACGCTGCTGGTTATACACCTCCATATAGCAGGGTCTGGGCTTATTCCCACAGTGGTCTTCTCATCCCTTGTGATGGCTGACTGCTTGATTGGTGATCCACATCCACCCTGTGTGCAGCTTGCAACATAGTTTTATATAAGTGTATCTGAATAAAGTGTTACTTGCTTTTACTATCACACTAAACAAGGTGCCCTCTTTCTGTTGTATTTGTTTGTCTGAGGGAACTCCCATTTTCTATTGAGGAGCTGCCGGCAGGCATCTACTGGCCATCGGGACTACCAGGAGTTTCCCGGTGGGCCGATGGCTCAGTGGGCTGGTTTGAGTGACAGCTCTTCAAAGTAATGGCTGCGCGTCTCGCACCGCTGAGCACCGCTGTACTGCAGCAGGGAGCCCCATTAGAGGATCCTGGCAGAGAAAAAACTAGGGTGATCACAAAGGATGGTGATGCTCTCAGGGAATTGCAGGAAGGGCTGAACACAGCCGGAGAAGTTCCAGAAGTGAGAAGTTTTCTTCACTCTGCGAAGCCTACCTACACTATCCCCAAGTGGACATTCGGTACGCTGCGCCTCCCTCGCCTCTACCTTCTGTGGGCTTGGCGCAGCACGCTGTGCCCTGTGTCTGTTCGCTCAGTGCGATGAGAAGTAGTAGTGGGAGTGGAGCGGGTTGTAGCGTGCCTGGGTCTATGGAGGCAGCTGAGGACGGTACCCGGAGAACTAAACCGCTGGTGTCCACCTGTGTCATCCTGAGCGAGATGTGTTACATTCTGCGCCTGTGCCATGAGGACTGAGTGGCCAATTACATGGCCGGCCTTTATGTGCCCCCCCCTGACAGCACCAAACTAGAGCCCAAGGACAAGGGGGATATCCTGAGGATTATCAAGAAGGTGGATCACCTGGAGAGTGTCATGAAGCACCACATACACGGTACAACACCAAACTCCACACCCAAGAGTACATGTTTATTATTACTCTACATCACTACTCTGCAGACTGACCATTCGGGCCTCGAGCCAGTTGAGGGCCCCATGAGAAGCTCCTGGCTCATTTCTTCACCTCCCAGAAGGTGAGCACAGCACCCCCAAAGCGACAACACTGGCTGGGACAGGACATCACACTCAGTGGTGTATCATCCATTGAGCCCTGTCACACACCACACAATGGATGATATGCAATTCCCATCATGGCTGCCGGTGCCATTCCTGTCCTGCTATGGTACCACCCTTCCTCCAGTATTTTCTCCTACGCTCCTCCCTGTCACCCCGTCTGCTCACCTTAATGTAAGTAGGAACCTCCCACCTATCTCTAAGGCACATTAACCCTGCACTGTCTGGTTCCCTTTCCACCTTGTCATGCCAGCCCTGCGCTTTATTCGTTCCTCCTATCTCCGGGCCCTGCTTGACTAGGGTAGCTCAGAGGTACCCTTACTACTGATACTTAGCTGATACTTAGCTCCCTATACCTCCAACCTACCCAATCCCAGTAAACACATGACACTGGTTGGAGTTAAATGGCCGTCCGGGCCTTTTATTAAACAACAGAATTGAACGAAGCCCCGCTCAGCTCCCCCTCCTCTCTGCGGCACCGGCATTGTAACTGTGGGCGCCTGGCTTTGGCTTCACAGCCGGACACACAATGTTTATTATCGACAGTCAATTATACACTGTTATGATTGACAGCTGACCTTATTTGTTGTTGGTCTACGTTTGTCTGGATATATAATAAATATGTATGTGAGGCATACATTTTCCACTTATTTAAATATTGTGCAAATATGTGGTTTGCCATTTTTCTTGGGGCATGTGGTCTGGTGGTTTTGTTCGGTTGGTTTTGTTCCAGGTCCGGCAGCTGCGATGCACACTGGGGCCTCTCCTCTCCTCCCTGTATATCACTGGGGGATTGGGTGGGCTTTCCCGCTATGCATCGGCACCATGCCCCGCACCGTAGCGCATGACGTCACCTCACGGTGACTCAGCGCCGGCAGCGTTTGTTTAATTCCCAGCGTGTGTTGGGCATCTCCCCAGATGCTGGCCACATTGTGTCAGCTGTTCTGGTGGGAATGCCTCCATTTTAAACACACTCAACGTAACGCTGGGGGCGTCATGCATAACAGCCTTGGCTGGTATATATTGCAGTCTTGTGGGAGGCATGGTCCCTCATTTCATGCTTTTATACTATATTTGGGGGCCCTAAGAAATTTTCTAGCAAAAAAATACAGATTGTTACATGTAAACAAAACGTGCCAGGAAAGGTCTGGAGCAACGTAGCCACCCTGGAACTGGACTACATAACATCTCTCGCTTTCTAAGTAACACGGGGAGGGGGGGTCTGTAGTCCACAGAAATGATCTGTACAGAGTTGATAAGTGCAGTATATGCAGAAGTTAGTAGCTCACTGCATTTCTGGCAGGATCTATACGGTTTTTTTTTGTTTTTTTTTTGCATTTATCAAACTTTTATAGCGAATCCTTTTCAATGGTAAATTAAAAGGACCAAAAGAGAGCTAATAAGAGAAATTCATTGTAAGGGTTTACATGCACTTTCATTTTTACACCAGACAAAAACCTCAGCCAAATGAAAACACAAAAATTACAGGCTGTCTAGGGCTTTTCTTTACCATTCTTCAAACCAAAATAATGAAACAAAGGAATTAACTGCTATAGACATCCTATAGACTTCATCTTAGGACATGACTTTTCCAGCTGAGTTGTTTTGAAAGGATTGCTCATTCTTGCGTGTAAAATTTCATCATTAATTTACGAAAAGTGCCACAACGTCCAAGAGAATCTCATCTTAACTGGGTAACAAAGCATAGGGCCAGGCTCGCACGCATTATGACAGTATGGTATGTTAATAAGAATTATTTTAGAAGTGAGAAGAACGCGGGTATGCACCTGCAGCAGCCAACCAGCAATGGCCTTTGTAAATTATGACTAGAACTGATAAAATAATCCATCAAGTGGATAAAGGTGGAGCAGTAGTAGTTCTTAATACAGAAGACTATAGGTTAGAAGCACTCAGACAATTAAACAACATCAGTACCTATAGGCCACTGGATTCTGATCGTACTGACAGTATTCAACGTGGCTTGTTGCAACTTTTGGACGATGGTAGAGAAATGGGAGTATTAGAATGGAGGATCATTGATTTTTTTTTTTTTTTTATTTACAGACAAACCTGTGCACAAACAATCCCCTGTTTAGGGACGCCCAATAATAGCGGGTATTCGATCCCCATTACAAAGACTCAGCGAATGGGTTGATGCATTTACAACCCTCGGTCAAACGCCTACCCGGTTATCTTAGAGATACAAGACCTCTACTTGCACATACACATGAGCTTTGATTCCTACTGTATTAAAGTATATTGTATTTGTACTGTCTACCCTCAAGTTGTAAATTGCTACGTAAACTGTTGGCACTATATAAATCCTGTATAATAATAATAAAATGGTTGTCAAATAGTTGTTGAATCACAGTGGATGTTAAAGCACTGTACTCCTGCATACCGCACCACCTGGCACTTGAAGCTGTCAAATATCACCTTACACGCTATATTTTTTATAAGTTATGTGTATTTCTGTGCATGGCCATAGAATTCCTGTTAAAATACAAATATTTTATGTTTGACTCTAAATATTATTTACAGTGCCGTGGTGACTCGATGAGCTCAATATTCTCCCCTTCTTTGGCAAATTTGTATATGGGCTGGTGGGTGGAGATTTTTCTGTTCTCCCCAGAGAACGGAAAATTGTTATCAAATACTTACTGTAATTTTCCTTTCCTGGCCAATCCTCACGTCAGCACACAACGGTGACCCACATGACCACCTGTACCTAGCTGAATAAAAGACTGCCCCTCCCCCAACTAGGATGTTCAATAACTTAGCCTGCGACAGGCCACTAGGGAGGGAGTCCTGTGCTGACGTGAAGATGGGCCAGGAAAGGAAAATTACAGTAAGTATTTGATAACAATTTTCAGTTTTCCTGGCCCACCTCACGTCAGCACACAATGGGATATACCAAAGCTAATATAAGGCAGGAGAGAACAAATGAAAAGAGACACTGACAATCAAAGACAATAATTCTTTCTGCTAAAGCCAGAAAGAATTGATCTCTCTTGTCCCAAACTTGCTGGTCGCATATTTCGTTTGTAAGGTTGAATGAAGGACGCACCAGAGCTTCAAGCTAGCCCTTACCTATATCCTCCAAGCAATCCTGGCATAACTGCCCCAAACGCTGCCACCCCTCTAGTCAGATAGGCTTGCAATTGTTTCAGAGCAGAAAAGCGTACTTTCTGCATGCCAATCTATCTCACCCTGGTTACCCAAGAGTGGGTGACTCTTGAGGGCCTGATGGCTAAATGAAAAGATTGTACACTTTCCTCTTTTGACCAAGTACACTGTTAGTAACTCGACCATGTGTAAAAAAAAAAAAAAAAAAAAAAAAAACAAAAAAACAAAGTCTTCCTGCTGTGCACTCAGTGACTCTTGTATGCAACTCGGAGGGACTACTTCCCAGTTTTCTTGAAACTGGATACCACTTTAAAATTGAACTTTGGAGATAGATGTGATATCCCTATCTTTGGTAAAAAAAGAACAGAAACAAAGACACCAGAGGGCCCTTGAAGAAGAGTGTTGCAATCTTGAACATCCTTCTGTCTGAAGTAAGTACCGTGAGGTACTTCAATGGAAATGAAAACCTATTGGAGCAACGGGTGCTTTCAGATTCAAGCCCAAGAGGGAACAAGGATTTCCCTCAAGGTCATATATAGATTGTCATCTGGAAGAAGCAACTGGTCACTGGCTTTTGCACCCATCTGCAGCCTGTGAAAAGATAAAGTAGAGATCTGTGCCTTAATTGGAGTTGTGTATGCCAAACCAACCTCTAGCGCTGACTGTAAAATGTCAAGGATATTGGCTAGAGCAGGGAATGCAGGAGAGAAAGCTTTTGCTGAGCAAACAAAACAACCTTCTTTCATATCCTCTTATATGTAGAGTTCATGGATGATCTTCTGGTCACCAAGGTCTGAACAACCTCAGATAAGAATGCCTGCACCTCTAGTGTAGCCTATTCCATAGCCAGGCTATTAAAAGTAGTCTCATTGGATTGGGTTGCTGTTACTGACCTTGCCACAAAATATTTTATTCGACCAGACACAAAGATCAAACAGAAAATTCCATGGCACTGTGAACCTATCTTGTATGACGGAGTCTTTGCATTGGTAGCCTCTTGCAAATATCAGAAGCTGGATGTTCAGTGAAGTCTCCCTGAGAACTACTGCTGGAACGCCCCATAGGGCCAATATTGGTATGAGGCACTTGTAGAAAAAATGTTCTGCCTAACTGAACCAATAATTTGATTTTGCTTCCCTGGCAAGAAGGCCAACCTTATCTGACTAAGTGGTTCTCTGCCCCATGAAAAGTTTCTTTGCAAGATGTAACAGGAAAAGACATTTGGTGTCCCCTTGTCAGGCAATGTAGGCTACTACTGTCTTGTTGTCAACCTTACTCAGCCCCCTTGAAGATCCTGAAAGGCTTGCAATGCTAGAAAGGGCTTCCTTCCATTCAAGATACTTGGGGAGTCTGCGCTTCACAGCCTCCAATGGCCTTGCACTTGTTTCTTCAGATTGTGGACTCCCCAGCCCCAAAGACTGGCATCAGAATTATCCTATCTCCTGGGCTGAGAGGCATGCCTCCGAAAGAAGCACGGTGCTGATGTCCAAAATTCCAGTTCTTATTGAATTTGTATAGGCACATAGATTTTCTGATCCATAGACAGCCCAACTCATAGGTTAAAGAAGGCAAATTGAAACACTCTCATGTGCCACATGGCCCAAGGTACCACCACTGCCAACAAGATGTTCAAAAGATTCCTGGGATTGTGCCAATTCTGTAAAAGGCAGACACCGGAACTGGAAGTGACATCTGGCCACCGCAAATCTCACACGCCTGTGGTGCTCGGCATTGATCAGTACATGGAAGTATGAGTCAGCCGGTTGATTGATACCAATTGGTCCTCCTGCTGAACTGTCCCTGTGACTGTCCGCATGGACTCCATCTTGAACCTCTTGGTGTGTATGAACACATTTGATTCCTTCAAACTGAAACAGGCCAAAAGGCTCCTGCCTTAAGTACTAGAAAAACCGGGGAGAAAAGCCCCTAGATGATTCTATGTTTCTGGCATCACTGGCATGATGGCTTTGTAGCAGTATAAAAATCTTGCAAACATTTTCTCTTCTGAGATTTGTTGAACATAAATTAAATGAATTCAGTGGTCATCTTTGGAAATCTCCTTTGTACTCCAACCTGTCTTCTGGAACCACTGGTCTTTGATTGTAGCCTCCTTCTGGAGATTTTGGATGACAATCATCAACTTCACTCAGGCCCCCTGGCCCCAACTGGAAGAGACTGATTGGATGCACCTTCAAAAAGACTTTCCAGCCATCTTAGCAATTGCTCTGGACTTGATTTCATGTCAAAATTAACTTTGAGACACCTCCACTGTGATCTGTTAAATCTGCAGCCTGTCCTATAAAGTTTGGCCTCCTGCATCTTTTGAAGTTCAGTAGGATTGAGTGAAGGATGACGGCTTCCTCTTACTAGTCTGTGGCCACCGTCCAGACTTTTCCTCCTGTCATTCGCCTAATTGTGTTGTTCAGTGTTTGGCCAAACAATAGCCTACCATTATAGAAAATGTCAAAGGCTTGTGTAGAAGTTCCGCCTGCCCTCCAGTGGCCGTAACCACAATGCTCTAATAGCAGTGACTGAGTGCGCCAGTGCTTGTACTAGGTCTATCAAAAGCATCAACCAACAGTCAGTTGCCAGGTTCCACTCTTTCCAGAAACCGTGCCAAATCTTGTAGTTTCCAGTGTTGAATAAAATGCGATTTCTGAAGTTTATATATCAAAGTTAACTCTATTGCTGATTGGCAGGCAAAATCTGCCACTGTATAGATTCTGTGCAAGCCTAATGGCCAGATCACCACAATTTCTGTGTTCCAGACGTGTTTCTCAATGATGCATTCTCAATGCGTTTTGCCACTTTCCAGATGTATTCCATACAGAAACAATGCAACATTCTACTTTTGTTGACTGCACTAGAATGCGCTGTACTGGTGTGAACTAGGTAATTGGGATCAAAGTTAGACACTGTCCATGTGTTCTTGATGCAGAATAAAAATGCACTGGATTGCATCTGGTGTGAACAAGTCCACTTTCTCATCCCTATGATCTCTAAACGTAACCGAATTATAAAAAGGCAAAAACACTTGCTGCCCCAGACACTAGAGGGCAGCATCCACCCCTGGAAGTGCAGTGCATAAACATACATCAGTCATCCTATTTGGATAAAGCTTAGAGAACCCGGTACTGTAAATTGGTCTTCTGACAAGGTCTCTGTCATCCTTCATCAACAAGCGATTTACGCTCTATACTGTACTTATGGGAAAAGACCATCTTCCATCAACGAGCGCTTTACGCTCTATACTAATGGGAAAAGGCCATCTTCCATCAATGAGTGCTTTACGCTCTATCATTATGGGTGTTGCTTGTGGCCTGGATATTTGCAGCATACTACTCCATCAGACTTTTGTGTGATCGTATGTAGGCAAGTCCGTTCGTTAGAAAGTCTGCCGCAAGTCCGACAGACTTTCGACGGACATTTGGCGGACTTGCGGCAGACTTTCTAACGAACGGACTTGCCAAAATGTCCGTCGAAAGTCTGTCGGACGGGCAGTCGGACTTTTGTATCCGAAAAGTCCGACCGTGTGTAAGCGGCATTAGAATTTTGCACAACCACATCCTTGTGAGGCAACCTGTGCAATTTCATTGCTCTGCCACTGCAGACTGCATGCAGGCCCAAAATGCACCCTGAGTTTGGCAAGGCATCTTCTATCATGCTGGCATACACGCATGTGCCAATTTCCTGTATTCTGTCCCTTTACAGGGTAAGTGGAAACAACTCCTTTAGAGTGTATTGACCACATGCTTAATGAATGTGACAACGTGTTAGGTGTCGTCATCCTGTGATCGTTGGCGGTCCTATGTTTTCTGGAGCGTTTGCGTTCAGGGCTCCTAAAATAATGCAAAACACCTTCATTTGCATAATTTCATTGGGCACTCTTTTAAGAACCATGTCCCACGTCACCCCTTCCTACCTTTGCACTAACAGGTGTGGCAAGCTCATATTTGCACACAATTAATGGAAAAACGCATATTACCGCTCACCAAAAAACATGGTATCCTGTCTCTTTAAGAGCCATCTGCAATCATCCACTCACTTTAGAAGCATCAGCAGCTGAGCCCAGATAGCATTTCCAAAGGCAGACAGCAGACAGTTATAGTCTGAGACAAAAAACAGTCAGACTGTCAAACCCACAGAAGTACACAGCATAGCAGGGGAGCCAGGACAGCACATCCAGAGACAGACAGGAGACTCGGTCAGAATCTGAGAGAAGTCCTTTACCTGGCAGGACTGCAGAGAGGGAGAGAAGCCCTCCCAACTGCAGACCTCCAAGATCATTTACACCATTGCATGGCATCTGGCGGTTCCGATCCTGTGCTGCCCATCTCCCTGCAACCTGTGACACCATTCACAGCTGCTCTCAGACGGACAATAAAGCCAGGAGAGCAGTGCAGTGTGCTGCATATAAAGACGGGAAAAACACCCAAGGGAGAGGCAATGATGACATTGCAGAGCTCCTATAATACCACACCTGTACAATGTCAATGCTGCTTAAGCATCATTTTGCCCGCGGCCTTGGCACAAAAAGGCATCCAGTTTTTAGAAGGATTTACCTTCAGAATTCAGGGTCTTCCCTGAACATGAAGGGGTAGGTTCGGCAGGGGGGGATGCAGCAAACAAATTACTTACCAACTGCAATCAACAGGTGGCCTGGAGCAGACCAAAAAAGAAGAACATTCTAGTTGGGGGGGGGGGGGGGGGGGGGGGGGGGGCGCGGGGGCTGTTTTTTTTATTCAGCTAGGTACAGGTGGTCAAGTGGGTCTCCAGAAGAGGTGTTAACCCGTTGTTTTCTGACGTGAGGTGGGCCGGGAAAACCCATATGGAGAATTCATTGATTGGTATTGTTACTTTTATAGATGATTTGATCTTCGTATGGAAAAGGGCCAGCCCATGTATTGGATTCTTTTTTGGCTTATCTCAATACCAATCATTTGAATTTGGAGTTCACTCACGCTGCAGATCCAGTCAGCATTGACTACTTGGATTTGACTTTGGTGGGATGTCTGGATAGTGGAGTAGTCTCTACTACAACCTATAGCAAACAATGTGCAGGTAACTCATGCTGGCATCGAGTTGTCACCCAGCCCATACGATAAGGGCATTGCCAACAGGTGAGTTTATGGTAATGGTATGGTAATTTGGAGTCTTTTTTTTTTTTGCGGTCAGGAACAGGTGAAAAGATCTGTTATACCGCGTACACACGATCGGAAATTCGTCCAGCAAAAGACCGATGAGAGCTTTTCGTCGGAAAATGCGACCGTGTGTGTGCTCCATCGGATTTTTGCTGGCCGAATTCCAGCCACCAAAAGATTGAGAGCAGGTTTTCAATTTTTCGGTCAGAAAAAGTTCCTATCCGAAAATGCGATCGTCTGTACCATTTCCGACGCGCAAAATCCCCACGCATGCTCGGGAACAGTTCGACGCATGCTCGGAAGCATTGAACTTCATTTTTTTGGCTCGTCGTAGTGTTGTACGTCACCGCATTCCTGACGATCGGAAGTTCAGCGAACTTTTGTGTGACCCGTGTGTATGCAAGCCAAGCTTAAGCGGAATCCCGTCGGAAAAGCCATCATATCTTTTTCTGACGAGAAGTCCGATCGTTTGTACGCAGCATTAGGGAGTGATACACACCATACCCTACTTCAGCGGGAGGTGTGGTGGATGCACAGACTGAACATTCGATTTCCTAGTGGAATGAACAGTAGAATGGATGTGAATTTTTTTTTTTTAAAGTAATACAATTTGATTCCACCATGGGTTAATTTCTTCCTTATGCCCCGTACACACGATCGGATTTTCCGACAACAGATGTTGGATGTGAGCTTGTTGGCGGAAAGTCCGACCCTGTGTATGCTCCATCGGACATTTGTTGTCGGACTTTCCGCCAACAAATGTTGGCTAGCAGGTTTTCAAATTTTACGCCAACAAATTTTCGTTGTCGGACTTTCCGATCATGTGTACACAAGTCCGTCGCACAAAAGTCCACGCATGCTCAGAAGCAGAAGCGGCCGGTCTTGTAAACTAGCGTTCATAATGGAGAATTAACATTCGTGACGTGGCAAATTATGAAATCTCCAAATGCAGCGCACAATTCTCTACTTCTTTAATGGAATAATAATGAAGCTGCTTTGCTGGTGATACTGATGGAGTTATTGCAAACACATTTTCAAAGGCTTTTTTTTTTTTAAGTGACATCAAGAATAATAATAATAATAATAGTGCTAAATGAAAAACGCAAAAAGAAAAGCACGAATCAACACTCACCAAACTTCTACTAACACGAAATTAGCAGAAGGAGCCCAAAGTGGTGGCGCTAAAAAGCTGAAAAACCACGTAGTACGTGACTGTTTGTAATTTGGTATATGCTATGAGGAAGGCTTCAGCCGAAACGCATCAGCACTTTAGATGTAGCACTGCTGTTAGTGCCAAATAAAGATTTGTAAGAAGAAGAAATCGTGTTACCGTCATTTCTTGCTATTTTGATGTTCATGGGACACAACAAGCCTAAGCACCGATATTCAGCTCATTACTCTACAACTGTGCGGTAGAGCTTGGATGAGTTTTTTTCTAACAATTTCATCTTAACTGGGGGAACAAAGCATAGGGCCAGGCTCGCATGCGTTATGACATTATGGAAGGTGTGCTTGTGAAGTGCCAGAAGTAGTAGGTGGCTGGGCAATCCAGAAGGAGTATCAGAAGCCAGGCCAGGGGTCATACACAGCAAGATCAGTCAGTAGCAGATTCAAGGTTCAGGAAGTACACTGGAACAAGCCGGGGTCAGTAATCAGTAAGACAGGCATGAGAAGAGTTGGTGAGCCAAGCCGCAATCGAGTAGCGGAGCAGGCAGAAGCAGGTCAGGCTACAAGCCAGGGGTCAAACCAGGTGATCAGGATAAGCGGGAGAGGGAAGCCGGGTCGGTAACTGGAAGTCCAAGACCAGAATACAGGAGCACAGGGAACACGGGGGAGCTGACGATAATCCAGCAACTCAGGGATCTCAGCAGCAGGTTTAAAGAGGCCAGTGAGTGCCAACATCCGTCACAACCTGCACATGCGTGCGCCCGTTCGCGCCGTCGCGCTTCGGCGTGCGCCGACTCGTGTCATCGCACATCTTCGTGCGCCAGCGTGCCTGGACGTTTGTCTAGTGCTGCCATGAAGAGTATTGGCAATGTTGCCAGTCCTACGGCCATTTCTCTGACACCAATTAAGTCAGAATCGCTCTTTGTCCTTCTCTGGTAAGCTGGTTCCTCTGCCTTCTTCCCTTTTCCCAGATAATGTGCAAATGTTGCTACTCCACATGATGTTTATGACTTTTATGCAAATCTGAATATGCAAGGACACAGATGTACCATCTGGCCAAGTGCTGACCACATTAGTGCTCTAGATATAGCAATTCCTTTACCGCCACCAGGGAAAGCGGAGAAAAGGGAGACAGGAGGCAACACCGCTGTCAAATAGATCACCAAGCTTTATTTTGAATATATACTGTATATGTATAGTGCAGCGCTTTTCATTATACTATCTACTCAGGTCATACAAAATAAACCTGTGAACAAAATGTATGCAAAAATAGTAATGATAAAGTCTTTCAACAATTCAGTGTCTTTTAAAAAAAATATTATATTATATATTATATTATATATATAATATAATATATAATATATATATTATATAAAAAAATATTAAATATATAAAACTAAAAGTCGCAGGATACACAGGAGCACAGGGGAGCGGACAATAATCCAGCAATGCACTGGTCTCAGCAGCAGGCATGGGTGTGCACAGCCTATTGCATTAGGGTGTGCACGCTTAAGCTCAAACACACATGCGTGTGTGGGTGTCTACATATATACACATTGATCTCCCTGCCGGCACAGTGAAAGAGAAGAGCATAAACACTTCTCTTATGGCAGAGCCGGTAAGAGGGAGATCTTTCCCCTGTTTCTGCTGCTACACAGAGCGATAACACTAATGTGCACGGGGTGATTAGGGTGTGCCTGGGCACACCCAGCACACCCTGTGCGCACGCCTATGGCAGCAGGCTTATATAGTTGTAGGCCAGGAGACGCCAGCATCTGTCACGTTGCTCGTGCCATTGCGCATGTGCGCTCCCATTCGCGCCGTCGCGCATCTGCATACGCCAATACGCACGGTAGCGCGCCTGATGCGGCCACGATGGGTATTGGCAAGATTGCTGGTCCGTTGGCCATTTTTCTGACACTCACCTGACCATAACACCTTTTTCCATGTAGCCTCAGAATCTTCAAGGTGCATTTTGGCAAAGCTCAGTCATAACTGCATGTGACCTTTCTTGAGTGGCTTTTTTCTTGCAACCCTCCCATACAGGCCACAGTTGTGGAAAGTTTGTGATATTGTTGTCACATGCACACAATGACCACTCTTTGTCATAAATGGTTTCAGAGTTGCTGTAGGCCTCTTGGTAGCCTCTCTGACCAGTTTCCTCCTGGTTCTTTCATCCAGAGTGATGTCCTGCTCCAGGGAGGGTCTGTGTTGTACCAAGTTCTTTTCTCTTCTTAATAATAGACTTCACTGTGCTTCTCGGCATTGATAAAGCTTTTTTTATTTTTATTTTTTGTATCCATCTCCTGAAGTTGTGCCTGTCCACAACTTTATCCTGGAGATCCCAATGACAGTGCCTTGCCACCCATAGTTGATTGTTTTGCTACTTCAAAATATGTGAACTTACTAGAAATTCTCACTGCTTCAGAAGAATACATTTTTAACACTGCCCACACACACACACACTCTTTGCACGTCGTAGCCCTCTCCTCTTCTAGAAGTGTCTAATTACTGTCTGTGTTGGCCCAGCTCCTCTACCCCTCCTTTCAACTCCCTATGTAGCAGCGAATGGAGCTTATATGGCTTATAGAGCAGTTGCCAATTTATGAGGTTTAAGGAGCACCTAGTGCAGCCCCTGGCATAACCAAGGGCCACACATAATGTCCAGAATAGCATACACTGCTTGAAAGGACTGTCAGACAGCAGACATAATAAAGGTAATGATGGTCAGAGACTGGACATGCTACAACTAGTTGGAGGAATAGTGCTCCATCATTGGTATCGGTGGGAGGAATAGTGCCCCATCATTGGTATCGGTGGGAGGAATAGTGCTCCACCATTGGTATCGGTGGGAGGAATAGTGCCCCATCATTGGTATCGGTGGGAGGAATAGTGCCCCATCATTGGTATCAGTGGGAGGAATAGTGCCTCATGGTTGGTATCAGTGGAAAGAATCAATGGTGTCGTAGTGCCCCATCATTGGTATCATTCAGAGGAATAATGCCCCAAGGACCAGTTAAAGGCAAGAAAAGGACTATGTCCAGCCTGCAGGCCTCAGTCCACTATTGTAGACCATTATAACTTTAAAGACTTATTGATCTGCATATCACAGCCTGACACTCTTTTCAATAAACCAGTGTCATGATTCGAGTGGTTCTAACTAGGCCTGATGGAAGTTCTGATTGTGGAGGATTTATGAACATTTCCATTTTGGTAAAACAAGCTGCAGTGACTCAGCAGTGTTTGGTGCTGTTCTGGGAAGGAACAGCAGATGGCCCATTAAACATAACTAAGTTAATTGAAGGAACTGCAGCTATCAAAGTGCACAGAACCAATAGCCAGAGATAAATGACAGAGGACAATTATAAAGGTTGTGGGTCCATTTTCTTATAGTTTTTTTTTTTTTTTAATTTTTATTATTATTTAAAGAAGAACTAAGATTTGACATAAACATAAAAAAATACAGCCCAACATAAAAATCAACTAGGATATTTTGCTGCAATGTACACTCTAGCGCTCTTCTTCACACAAGGGAATCTGCTCCAGCAGGCTGGAGATCGGGTCGGATCGCCTTCAAAAAAAAGGTATGTATACTGATTTCTTCTTTACAGGCCTAGATAGGTTAGTGTTAGATCGTGGGTGTCTATAGATGCAAGGATTTTAGTTTTAGCATGGACTTCTACTTTAAAGGACCCAAGCAAAACAATGATGGCTCCACTGCCTGACATTGAGCCACCCCTGCATGCATGCTTCAGCTTGTGGCAGAAGTGCGCATGCGCCTTTTTCTCATCATGCTGGGGATGGGGTACCCATAGTGGTGCAGCTGGGGTGTGCGCACCTCAATCAGGGACAGGACACGCGTGCGCTGTTTTGCCAAAGAGAAAGAGGGGCTGAATGTGCAGCTGAGGAGGTGACAACGCAGTTTTTATTACAGGTATTTATATAATTCAGACAATCTTACACATCGCTTTACATATTGTACATTCACATTAGTCCCTGTCCTCAAAGAGCTTACAATCTAAGGTCCCTAACTCACATGCATACCCAGGGATTTTTTTCTCAGAGAATAGGCGCAGGAACTCCCCCTTCTGAGTCACTTCCTGTCTCCGCCCCTCACCCACCTCCGAGCACCATGCCTTGGTTCCACCCCCTACCCACCTCCCAGTATCGCCACTTTTAGAGAATACACAACCAAGTATCATTTTGTGGTGATAAGTAATTTGTATGGAATTTGTTAATATAAACAAGAAAAGCAGTAAAGTAGACCCCCCACAGCCAGCAACAATAGACCCTTCCCAGCAACAATGGACCCCAACAACGATAGATCCCGGCAGCAACAACAGATTTCCCAGTGGCCAGCCCAGCATCAATAGACTCTTCAGCAGCCAGCAACAATAGACATCATCCCTCAACAGCAGATCCCTTCCAGCAACAATTAACCCCCCAACAACATAAGCTCAACCAGCAACAATAGATTCCTCCCCAGCAACAATAGACAGCCATGGAAAAGTAGATGCCCTCCCGCAACAATAGATCCCACAGCAGCCAGCAACAATAGACTGCTCCTAACAGTAGATCTCTTCCAGCAACCATTGACCCCCCCAGCATCATGAACCTTCTCCCCCCAGCGACAATAATAGACCACCCCAACAATAATAGACCACCATGCAAAAATAGATCTTCCGAAACAATAGATCCCCCAGCAGCCAGCATCAATGGACCCTTCAGCATACCCCAGCACCCCTTGCCATTGCATACATTCGGTGCCGGGACTGCATTCCCCAGCGTTCCTGCTAGAAAACAAAGCCCTGTGCATACATACACATAGGGCTTCATGCACACTGGATGTTTGGCCATCCCTCCTAGATGCCTTTCCTCCTAGCAGCAGCGTTTTGGCAAAAAAAGCACATGACACCTGTAAATGCTTGTAATGCGTCTAGGCGCATTAAGTGCTTGGGCGTTCATTTAATCGTCCAGAATAATATTCTGCCAATTGAAATGAATTAACGCTCATGCTCTAAATGTGCCTGGCGTTACCTAGCGTTACTGCGTGTTTAGATGTGTTTGCACGCGTCAAGTATTTTTTTTTTTGCCAAAACTATTCGGCTCCTGGATGCGCTGACAATGTATTTTTTTTCTGTCTCTAAATGCCTCTATACGCCTATGTGTGCATGGACACATAGGCTAACATGCAGGGGTGATTAGAGGCAGAAAAAAAAAAAGACAGACGCCCCTAACAGCAGCGTTAAAAACGTCCAGTGTGCATGAGGCCTAATAGGGCGAATTTAGACAGGAGCGGATTTTACCTACCATTGTGTCTTTGGAGTGTGGGCAGTTGGAAGACTGTTGTCACTCCATAACACCAAATGGCTATATATGGACCTTCATGGCAGGATCACCAAGCAATATTTAAAAATAAATCTGCATTAACCAGAAAAAAAAAAACAAAAAAAAAAAACAACTTTTGAAATAACATTTACACGTTAAATCTAATATGACATCCTAGTGATAGATCTGTAGGATTACAGGTGAAATCATTTTGCAATCAGATATATTTATATTTTTAATAATTATTATTACTAATATTATTAATTATTAATAATAATAATAATTATATATATATATATATATATATATATACTAAATAAAATGTTTTATATATATATATATATATATATATATATATATATATACCATACATTATATATATATATATATATATATATATATATATATATATATATATATATAAATAATCATATTAAATCATTTTAATATTAAATTCATACAACAACACAGTGATTACATTTTTAAATTATTATTATTACTATTATTAATGTTTAATTAATAATAATAATAATACATAAATATATACACACATACACACACCATATATAAATAATAATCATAATAAATAATTCTAATATTAAATTCATATTTACACTTTGCAAACAACACAGCGATTTATAAGATTTGTGTATTATGTAGGTTTGCAAGTACTCAGGGGAGTTTGTGCTGTTGCAGAATAACACATCAATTATTCAGGATCCAGAGCCCTCACCCATAGATAACCTGCAGCTGAGCCTGTGCTAAGTGAGAGTTGACAAAAGTGTAATTTCAGCCATCTGGGCCCTGTCTGACCCCTAGCAGACAATGAATGGTTAACACCAGAAGCAAGCTACCCATTCAGCAGCAGCATGCTGACGAACAAGGCAGCCCCTCTCCCTCTTTCGCATCCATCCATCCTCCTTCTTCATCCTCCCTCCCTCCTCTCATCAGCAGCATCTAGGGATGCAGAGAGAGAGAGAGAGAGAGAGTGCAAGAGCGAGCAAGCAAGGTGGGTGGGGCCACTTCCTGCAGAGATGCTGCTCCACTGCCTCCTGATACTGGTAGGCTGCTAGTGCCAGGATTTGCAAAGGGAAGACCAGTAGCACTCAGCTATTCGGTGTGGGACGGTCTCCACAAGGTTTTGGCCTTGTCTTCCTTCTGCATCATGGTATAGAGGCACCTCCAGGAGCTGTTCCATTGCTGAGATCCCAAGGAAAGGCATTGAATTCCTTTATTTCCTCCTCGGTGTATGGTGGGGTCCTTGCAGACTACAGCAGGGAGGAGGCAGCAAAAGGACGTACAGGAGGCAACTGTTATCTGCAACATGACTTAGAGAAAAATAGCCAAGCTTTTGGGAGTGTTTTTCTGCACAAACTGTGGAGCCCAGTTTCTTCTGGAAAGAAAACACTAGGAATTGCCAGCTGAGGCTGGTGTGACTATTCTTACATTCTGTGTTGTGCATCGTGAAGAGTGGGTGGAGGGGTGGAGTGAAGACTGCTCGTTATAGCAACACCTTTTACTAACTAGGAAGGGTTTCCACTCTTCTGCCAGGGTGGAGACAATGGCATGGCCCTGTATTACCAGGGCATGCTGCATCGCCCGGTTCTGGAACAACCTGGATAAGGGTGATATCGCAGTGCCATTGGTGTTTTCAAAGTACTCCGAGGTCACTGAAGGAAGTCAACAGTACCAAGCTCACCTCCAACAGCCGCAAGCCCGCCCTAGTTCAACCACCATTGAGTTACTGCCAGCTGGTATAGTAACCGATCATGGTGACCACTCCTGGCCCACTAGAGACAAACCCCAAGAGCCTGGGATCGCCCAAGCCAAGGAGTCCTCGGACTCTGTTATGCGTCAGGATTATAAGGCCTGGAAAGTGAATCCGGGGGTTAGCTGCAAACCCAAAACTGAGTACCATCCATCCGAAACTCCTTTTAAACAGGAAACGCAGTACCAGAAAGATTACAAGGCCTGGCCTATTCCTCGCCGTGGTGACCATCCCTGGATTCCAAAACCCTCCCCAGGCCTCACGGCCCCAACAGCTTCCACTGAGGCCAAGAAGAAGAAACCACCAGCAGCTTTACCAGTGAAAAACACTGAAGAGTCAGCTCATGTGGATACTTCAGAACCAGCGGTGTCGAAAGTCAAGACTTCCGTCACTTTTAGCAGTGCGGCCGATATACAGTCAACTTCTAAGGAGACCAAAGAGACGAAGTCCAGAGAGAAATCTCCTTCTGAAAGGCGGCACATGGAAGGTTTGAGATCTAGAGATGCAGTTGATATACTCAACCAGCAAATCAAAGAGGAAGGAGACGTTGCTTCATCATACAGGTCAGTGTAAAGTTTTCTACTGGCAGCTGAGAGGACTTTTACAACTGTTGCAGGAAAGAGGGCAACCATTCTCACAATAACAAGACATCTTATAGAAATTTCTTAAATTCTCATAAATATGCCTACATATCTTGACCATTGTTCTAAGACTTTTAGGCTAATACCAGCTGTTTTGTTAACTGATATTTGGCCACACTCCAGTATAAGCTTCCAACTTAAATGACATGAACTGTTTCTTGAAACCAACCAACGAGGCCTCAATTTTTGTACAACAACCAATGAGGCCTCAATTTTTGTACCTACAAGAGAACAGTAGACTAATGAAAATGATCTGATTGGTTGCTATGCACTGCTACTAAGGGATACATCAAGTTAATGTCATTCCATGAGCTAGTGCGTTAACTCATTCTTGCAATAGCACCACCAATAGGGATGCGTTACAACTACTTTTTAACAAATGTCCTGGTCCTCTCTTATAAACGTTATTTAAGGATTTTGTAAACTCAGGACCCCCCAAGGTTCTTCACCAATTTTTAAGTCTAGTAATTTAAGGTACATTGGTCAAGATTTTCTGACAGGAACCAATGTTAATAATTTTTGCCATTGACATGCATTCATAAGTGTCGTTTTTTTAATGGGGAGAAAAAAAGGCAGAACAGTGGGTTTAATTAAATATATTTTATATTATATTATAAAATATATAAAATATAAATAACAATGTCTCACAGCAAATTTAATTTGGCCTTTTAAACCTTGTCTTGAAGACAACCCTACCTAATGGACCAGCGTCATGTTATGACGATTGCAATTCCACCCCTTTACGTGGTTGGTACCAATTGTGCTTGCTATTCTAAAACAAGAAAATGCGGGTTCCCAAGTCGTTTCCAAAGCTTTGCAATAACATTTACATAGCTGCCGATTTCCTCATTTTCTAGAAGTTGTTGTTCTCTCGTAATAAATAAAACACAACCTTATTACTGGGCCCTGCTGTAGCTGAATAAGCAGATTTGACTGCAAGTGCGCCCCTGCCGTACACAAGGCAATCTGTTTTATTTAATGAAACAGCACTAAGCTCCATTATAGATACAAAAGTTGAAAGAAAAGGTAAGAAAACGTATCACAAACCCTGGCAATGTATTTTTCTTTATCGCCATGTATCGTCAAATAACTAGGATGGATCGAATTATAAAAAATCTAGTGCAAAGGGAAGGAAAGGAAGGTGTAGGTGTGGCTCATGGCAACCAATCAAACTATCAGCTTTTATGACTGCAGACTACAAAATAAAAACAAACACCGGTTGAGCCGCTAAAGCAACGATTATTGAATCTTTTCTACATTATTATAAATAGATTAAATTGTACTAATGTATAAAGAAGTACACAATTTAGAATCTGTTTATTCAGACTTTTGCAAATAGTAAAAGATGAAATAACAGTATAGAAAAGAAAATATGAAAAATACTAGTCCACAGCCGGGGAAACAGAGCATTCAGTATATCAGTAATTGATTGCATCATTGCTAGACACCTCGGCAATGGCTTTATAATAATAATTACTAATTACTTTATAATAATAATAATAATTAGTATGATCATCACTAACAAAAGTGTGCCCGTTCCAGAATGGGTATGGTTGGTAAGCAAAAACAAAAAATTTTAGGTAGATAAAAAAAAAATACATTCCTTATTAGTGTTTTAGCTTATAATACTTTATATTATTTAAAATATGCCTTGATTGTTGTAACTTTTTTTTTTTTTTAAATGATTTCTTTTTTTTTTTTTTTAACTGGAAACCTGGATAAATTTAAGTAACCATTTAGCGGGGTATAATCTGTTAAAGCTATGTACACAGCCAAATTTCATGAATTTGTTTAACGCCAATATTATTTGCGGTGCCTTTACCAAGGACGCTGAACAATTCCCATATGTCCCTGCCCTGGTGAATCTTGACTTTCAATATACCTGCACCAATAATTTATATGTGTACTCGTCCAGTTTGCTCAGAAGCTGACCAGCCTTCTAATGCCGCGTACACACGACCGGACTTTCCGGCAGAAAAGGTCAGACGGAACGAATCCGTCGGACATTCCGATCGTGTGTGGGCTTCATCTGTCGAAAAATCTGACGGACCTTAGAAATAGAACATGTTTCAAATCTTTCCAACGGACTCGACTCCTATCAAAAAAAACGTTAGTCTGTATGCTAGTCCGATGGACCGAAAACGACGCAAGGGCAGCTATTGGCTACTAGCTATTGAACTGCCTTTTTTAGTCCTGTCGTACGTCATCACGTACAAAAGGATCGGACTTTGGTGGCATCGTTTGTAGGCAAGTCCATTTTGTCGGAACTGTTGAAAAGTCCTTCGGAGTTCAGTCCGACGAGAAGTCCGCTCGTGTGTACGCGGCATAATATTATTTCAGAAGCCACAGAAGGACATACAAGCTTCATACAGTTACCCTGGAGGCAACTGAGCCAAGAAACCTAGTGCTGCAAGGCATCGCTGTTAAATGCTTGGTTTATATTCAGAAAAATGTAGTTGAATAACTGAATCAAGCATTGCCGTTGGCTCGAATAAAATTAATGAGAATAGTATTGGTTCCGATATTAGGGTTGATTTACTAAAGGCAAATAGGCTGTGCAATTGCACTCCGTAAGTGCATCATCCAATCATGTGCAAGCAAAAATTTTTTTTTTTCTTTTCCTTGCATGTGATTGGGTATTCTTTGTAAAGTGAAGCTTTACCCTAATTAATAATCTCTAGAGCAAATGCAGTTGCAGAGTGCAACTGCACCTGCAAATGTGCACAGTGGGGATTATTTACTAAGGGTAAATCCACTTTGCACTACAAGTGCAAAGTGCACTTGAAATTGCACAAAAAAGTGCACTTGGAAGTGCAGTCGCTGTAGATCCAAAGGGGACATGCAAGGAAAATAAAAAACAGCATTTTAGCTTGCACATGATTGGTTAATAAAATCAGCAGAGCTTTCCCTCATTTCAGATCTACCCCTCAGATTTACAGCGACTGCACTTCCAAGTGCACTTTCAGTGCAATTTCAAGTGCACTTTGCACTTGTCGTTTGCACTTGTAGTGCAAAGTGGATTTCCCTTTCGTAAATAACCTCCAGTCTATTTGCCTTTAGTAGATCAACCCCATTGTGTCACTAGATCACATCGGGCATTGGGGTTTATTTACTAAAGGCAAATCCACTTTGCACTACAAGTGCACTCCAAGTGCACTTGGAAATGCAGTCGCTGTAGAGGGGGACATGAAAGGAAAATAAAAAAAACAGCATTTTAGCTTGCACATGATGGGATGATAAAATCAGCAGAGCTTCTCCTCATTTCAGAGCTTCCCCTCAGATCTACAGCGATCTACAGCGACTGCACTTACAAGTGCACTTTAAAGTGCACTTGCAGTGCACTTGTAGTGCAGAGTGGATTTGCCTTTAGTAAATCAACCCCATTGTGTACGCAAATCCTAATTTTCTGCCAGTAAAGCTAGTAGTTCCTGGGTCCTTGTAAAACCATTGGCTTATTGATAATTTTTGGTAAAGCCTACTACAGCATTGTGTGCAAAGAGTGCAGTGAATGAGCCCTTTATAGCAATCAGCTGAATTATTAAATGCTTGAAGATGGAAACCGCAAAACGATATACTGTAAAATCAACTTGACGGGCAATATAGAACAACATTGAATCTGCAGGCATATCTGTAATTATTAATATCGATGATGGTCATCTGGTCATTGACTGCTTTTCTGGGTGCAAAAAAAAAAGTCATTTTAGCTATAAATGATATCTGCTGTCTACATTCGCTCTTAGTTTGCCTAATCACGGCATCATGCAATATATGTTTTTTTCCAAAGGAAAATCCAGGCCTCGTAACATTAGTGGTATTTATAACATGGACAATTTAACATTTGCCGACGGCAATGAAAAAATTGGCCTTTTTCAAATGGTGTAAAATGTATCGTTGCCGAATTCCTCGATTGATCGCTTTCTGGTGTCCAAGTTCACCTTTGCTCCTGTGTGGTAGTCTTCGATCCTTGTTTGCCTTTACCGGGAAAACCTCAAACTATTATAATTACAGTGAATAGTGGCAGATGGTTGATAAATGTGGCTGTGACCGTTCTTTAATGAGAGTGCCCTTGGTTTTTTTTTTTAACAAAGCATTGTGAAAAGCAATAACAATATGCAAAATTCTGTAAGTATAGCAACCATAAGTTTCACCTTCCATTGCTTAGTTGCTATGCATTCCACTTCAGACGCCATCATGGCTCTTTGCCCCTGCTCCCTACAGTAGATGGTAGGCTCTACGCTGATTAAATAAGGAAGCGTAAAGGAGCAGTCAGAACAATGGCTGCTAACAGGTCACTATGGATGATGGCACATCATACAGCACTTTGCATTATAAGGCTTTAGGCATGATGTTGGCTTTTTGCTGCTGTTGATACTGTACATTGGAACTGTCCAGGTCTGCAGTGCTGATCTGAATCATCTAGCTTTTTGATATATTGCATGGAGACAATGGCCAACCAAGACATCAAACACCATCAGCTTTGACGGTACCTGCTCTCTGACAGTGATAGCGATTAAGGCACATGGCTGATGCTGTTACCAACAAGGAACTGTTGGGAATCCAGTAAAAATAAAGAATTGCATCAAACTAAAGAGCTGAAGACCCCTAACCAGCGTCAGCTAGTTAATATGCAAGCTGTAAACCAGCTGTCATTATCCATCGATAGGAGATTCTCATAGATGTATCTTATACGCTACGGCTGCCACAGCTGAGATGTGTTGCCTGCTGCAGTGTGAAGCTGGCATGCGATTGGCTAGTGGGGGGAAGATGTAACCTGGGCGTTGAGGGTTAAATGCATCAGAGTCCTTCCCTCCCCTCTCCTCCCGTACTATTACATTTTAGGTGCTGCATAGTGGAGATCTCTTTGCCAGCATCCAATCCTCCTCCCCCCCCCTCCTCCTTCCTTTTCCTACTTGGCATCTGGGGATGCAGAGAGCAAGGTGGGTGGGGTCCTCCCTTTTAGAGATGCTCACCGTATTCCTTCTGACTATGGCTACCCGTCTCCGACTGCAGAATTACAATTTATAATTACCAGGGAAGAGGCATGAAAGGGCAAGTTCCGTCAGAAGACTCACCTGATCCAACCCTACCGTATCTATGCAAGCGACTTAACAGGAGAGGAGAAAATTGCTTGCACTTGCAAAGGAGCCACTGTACAATTTTTTCTTCTAACAGGAAATCATTTGCTGTTTATATTTGCTAACCAACCACTGCTGCATTTTTGTTTATTTGCAAGAAGGTTAGCTGGAAAAAAAAAAAAAAAGCTCAGCGTGCCACACCTGGAAGCCGGCTTAGGCTCAGCTCAAGGTTGCCGAAGATGGCCTGGCCTTGCGTGACCAGGGCATGTTGCATCGCTCGTTTTGGCAATAAGCAAGACAAGGGGGACATTTCCGTCCCTTTAATGTTCTCGAAATATTCGGAGGTAACAGACGGTTCTCAGTCTCTACCACGCCCTAGGTCTGCTGCCATAGAAACCCAGCCGTACTACGGGGGACAGTCTAGGTCATCAAAAGAGTTGCCTTCGAGGGGCTCCGTCATGAGACAGGACTACAAGCCCTGGAAATCCACCCCCGAGCCAAGCTGCAAACCTCGAAGCGAGTACCAGCCTTCCGAAGCTCCTTTAGAAAGGGAGACCCAGTACAAGAAAGATTATCGAAGCTGGCCGATCCCTCGCCAAGGTGACCATCCTTGGATCCCCAAGCCCATCCCTCCTAGCCCCTCAATGCATATCCATCCTATCATTCCAGAAAGAAGGAAGACGGATGTCATGGGCTCTATTTTGCCACCCTTGGAGAAGAGGATCGGTGATCCTGACCCCAGGGAGAGCGCCGAGCACAGGTTGTTGAAAGGAAGGGTGGCGATCGCATATAACGTGACCCCGGAGATTTTGGTGTCTGTAGTGGAGGAAAGCAAAGTCATCCAACATCTGGAGCTGATGGCAAAACCACCTGCCAAGGAGACAAGTCCAGCGGAAGAGGGCAGCGGAAGGGGCTCTTCATACAGGTTAAGTTCAATTTTAACTCTTTCTAGTTTGTATGACCAAATTGAGGGAGCTACAGGTGTAGTGTAACAAAAGGGAGCAAGCAAGGAGAAAATTCACCAACAGGTAGGTAAGCGTGACCACGAGAAATGTAAGAAAAATTGTGTAGTAGATTCCAGACCCACTGTGCCTTACGGGGGGTAGACATAGACTGACTAAAAGCACTTGTAAGCATTGAAAGCATGTTTTTTTTTAATGTATTAAGATTCATCAGCTTGCTGGAAATTTTCTGGGCAAGCCTTCACCTTTTATCCACATGAAAAGTTGAGGCCTTGGCTTCATGACCTTCATATCTGTTTAAGAGTATAATGGCAATATCTATATATTACTGGTGTACAGTAGCTTCTTGCAGCCAATCAGATATTAACTGTAACCAGTTTAGGGTAATCAGACCAATAAAAAGGTTATTTCTCATTGGTAGCAGAAGCTTACTATACTTAACCTGTTGCTCCTGGTCTTAAGATAGATACAATGGGGATTTCAATATTGGCTTCAATTTTCAGCCGTGGACATAATTGCAGTGAAGTCAACTACTGTAGTTATATTTTCTATATGTTTTTTTTTTTAGGTTGTGTTTTTCCTTTCATTTATATATCAGATGCTCATAATGTATACACATACTGTGAGCGCTTCCAATATAAGACCAAATGCCCCATCCAGACTGGTGAGCTGTGTTGCAGGGCTTTGCCTCCTGTGTGTTAACAGTCCATTCATTTAGAATGTTTGAATTTTGCATTTTCCTAATGCAGCGCGCAGTAAGGGAGATTTACTAAAACTGGAGCACTCAGAATCTGGTGCAGCTGTCCATGTTAGCCAATCAGCTTCTAACTTCAGCTTGTTCAGTTTAAGCTTTGGACAATAAAACCCAGAAGCTGATTGGTTTCTATGCACAGCTGCACCAGATTTTGCACTCTCCACTTTTAGTAAATCAACCCCACAAGGTATAGATGGCTCACATCTGTGCATTGTGGCGCACTAAAACACGTGTCTTGAAGTGTGCTGCCATAGTGCATTGGGACTTAAAGAAAATCAATAGTCAATAGTCTTTTATAAAAATGTATTTTAGATATGCTACTCATGTGAATGCAAACTGTTTAATATGAAAAATTGTTTTCAACGTCTATTATGCTTAAAAATGGTTTCTATAGGTCGTTTGTGACCATAAACCTAGTACGTGCATGGTGAAGGTCATATGTATTTATTACATATGCAGATTCTGCTTCCTGCTTAGTAGTGCTACACAGTGGCTGAACTTTACTGTTTCTCAATCTCTCATCATCTGTCAGTATTCTTTGACAGATTGAAAACCACGTGGCTTATGCTTGCCATACATAGAGCATTTTTTAGGAATTCTGCACCCACTTTTAACCACCTTTTTTCTGATCGTAAGTGAAAGAACGAAGGCAACGTAATTCATTAACAAAAATTGGTTGACCAGCAATCCTCCATTAACTTGAAGGATTACAATATATTTAGTACAAGGAAAGAATAATTGTGATCAAATAACAATAGACTGAAAATGGTAACAAGTAAACTGATGGACAGCGATTGGATTTTCTGCAGCATTTGATTGGGGTTTCTTAAACACGATTGTACAGAGGTTGATTGAAATCTATAAACCAGAGATATGCAATTAGCGGACCTCCAGCTGTTGCAAAACTACAAGCCCCATCATTCCTCTGCCTCTGGGTGTCATGCTTGTGGCTGTCAGTCTTGCTATGCCTCATGGGACTTGTAGTTCTGCAACAGCTGCAGGTCCGCTAATTACATATCCCTGGTATAAACTATTATTTCAGTTTTTGTTTTGTTGTGAAAAATATTATTGAAAATTGAGGTTGAAGGATAAGATTTCCACCTATATGGTTGGTTTAGGATACATTAACTCTCCCCTGGTACTAGACTTGGGGTAAAGGTTAAACTGTTTAGGCCCGCATGGGTGCTCAACCTGTGGCCCTCCAGCTGTTGCGGAACTACAACTCCCATCATCCCTCTGCCTTTGGCAGTCATGCTTATAACTGTCAGCGGCTTGAAATGCCTCATGTGACTTGTAGTTCTGCAACAGCTGGAGGGCCACAGGGTGAGCACCCATGGTAGGACTAGGAAATGGCACTTCTAACCATCAGAACCTGTTGGTAAATCTCTGTATTTACTGGTCTGTTCTGGTCAGTCCTTCTTTCTTCTCCTAAAAAGGTACAAAAGCAAACAGCCATTCTCAACCAGGGTTCTATGGAAGGTTCAGAGGTTCCTAGGGTTTCTTTAAGCTGTGGCTCATTGATCTTTCATCCGATGATGTCTACATAGTTTCAGGTCCAGTGCCCCTTGGTAGAGGCCACCAATGATCTTTTTTGCTGTCTGTAAAGGTGGCATTCTGACCACCACTGTAATGCCCCGTACACACGGTCGAACTTTGTTCGGACATTCCGACAACAAAATCCTAGGATTTTTTCCGACGGATGTTGGCTCAAACTTGTCTTGCATACACACGGTCACACAAAGTTGTCGGAAAATCCGATCGTTCTGAACGCGGTGACGTAAAACACGTACATCGGGACTATAAACGGGGCAGTGGCCAATAGCTTTGATCTCTTTATTTATTCTGAGCATGCGCGGCACTTTGTCCGTCGGATTTGTGTACACACGATCGGAATTTCCGACAACGGATTTTGTTGTCGGAAAATTTTATATCCTGCTCTCAAACTTTGTGTGTCGGAAAATCCGATGGAAAATGTCCGATGGAGCCCACACACGGTCGGAATTTCCGACAACACGCTTTGATCGGACATTTTCCATCTGAAAATCCGACCGTGTGTACGGGGCATTAGAAAAGTGCTCATTACACTGACCACCAATGTAAGTGGCATCATTACCATTAACCCCCGATTATTTAATTTTAGTAGAGGTTCCCCGAAGCCTGATAATTATTTCAAGGGTTCCCCCAGAGTATAAAGGTTGAGAATGACTACCATACCTGATTGGCAGTTAGTTTGCTAAACCGCTGTGTGTCAAACAACTGTTTTTACTTTTTCTCACACTGCTTTTCAGTAATGGCTGAATGACATTTCTCATAGCTGGTTTCCTGATGGTAACAACAGTGAAATATGCCTGTATAACGTGTTGATATGGCCACTTGTACTCTCCATCAGAAGCCTACACCCTGTGACAGGGTGACAATGCAGGAGAACAGTTGGTAGACAAGGACATTGCGTTGCCACCCTAAAGAGGAAATGTGCAATGTGAAGACGCCGCATTCCCAACAGCCCACAATGTATTGGTAGTAGGAAGCGGCCTCAGGCTTGGCTGAGTCATGTTGGAACAGGAAGGGGCCATCCCCGAACTGTTTCCACAAAGTTGGGAGCATGAAATTGTCCAAAATGTCTTGGTATGCTGACGCCTTAAGAGTTCCCTTCACTGGAACTAAGGGGCCAAACCCAACCCCTGAAAAACAATCCACACACCATAATCCCCCCCTCCACCAAATGATTTGGACCAGTGCAAAAAGCAAGGTCCATAAAGACATGAATGAGCGAGTTTGGGGTGAAGGAACCTGACTGGCCTGCACAGAGTCCCGACTTCAACCGGATAGAACACCTTTGGGATGAATTAGAGCAGAGACTGCGAGCCAGGCCTTTTCGTCCAACATCAGTGCCTGATCTCACAAATGCACTTCTGGAAGAATGGTCAAACATTCCCATAGACACACTCCTAAACCTTGTGGACATCCTTCCCAGAAGAGTTGAAGCTGTTATAGCTGCAAAGGGTGGGCCAACTCAATATTGAACCCTACGGACTAAGACTGGGATGTCATTAACCACTTCAGCCCCAGAAGGATTTAGCCCTTCCTGACCAGAGCACTCGATTTGGCACTGCGTCATTTTAACTGACAATTGCGCGGTCATGCGATGTTACACCAAAACAAAATTGATGTCCTTTTTTTCCCACAAATAGAGCTTTCTTTTGGTGGTATTTGATGACCTCAATTTAGAAAAAAAGCAATGTTTTTTACTTTTTACTATAATAAATATCCCAAAAAAATATATAAAAATGTTTTTTTTCCTCAGTTTAGGCCATTATGTATTCTTCTAAGCGTATATTGATTGGTTTGTGCAAAAGTTATAGCGTCTACAAAATAGGGGATAGATTTATGGCATTTTTATTATTATTTTTTTTTATTAGTAATGGCAGCGATCTGCGATTTTTATTGTGACTGCGACATTGCGGCGGACACATCAGACACTTTTGACACTATTTTGGGACCATTGTAATTTATACAACGATCAGTTCTATAAAAATGCACTGATTACTGTGTAAATGACACTGGCAGGGAAGGGGTTAAACACTAGGGGGCGATCAAGGGGTTAAGTGTGACCTAGGGAGTGATTCTAACTGTGGGGGGGATGGGCTCACTACAACATGACAGGGAGCAGTAGATCTCTGTCATGTTTCTAGGCAGAACAGGGAAATGTCCGCCTGTTCTGCCGCTCCATGACACGATCGCGGCACACCGGCGGACATCGAGTCCACGGGACCCACCGGCACGGTCAGGCAGTACGCGATGGGAATGCGTGCATGCCCACTAGCCCCGCAAATTACAGGGGACCATTTGCCCACCGCTGCCATTGTCCCGACGTATATCAGCGTGCGGCGGTCGGCAAGTGGTTAAAGTTCATGTGCGTGTAAAGGCCGGTGCCCCAATACTTTTGATAATAGTGTGTATACATATACATATGTAGGACTAACTCTCGGCGGAGCTGCTGGTTTAAGCGGGTCTGTTACCTTCACTCTCCTTCCCTCTGTTTTACCGGCACCGGGTCTAGGGTTCCGTTGAGTTTACCTCTGGACGATACACGCTCCAACACTTGAATACATTTTCAATGCTTTATTAAACGATTTACTAAGGAAGTAGCAGGAAAGAGGCAGAAGGGAAACTGCAGAAGAAACTCAAATATCTTCTTGTAAGGTTCTTGACAAATGTCCTGGTAGAATTTGGATATTACAATAGAATGCGCTCCCCTCGTGGGAAACACTCTTTGCTCGCCTGGATAGGCCTCTCTCACTTGCCTAGCAGCCAGTACGTAGCATGAACAAAAGTCTCTGCCACAGACTTGTTTGGGATAAACCTATACGACCCTCTGCCACAGGATGTATTGTTTTTCTGCAATGAACGTCAGTCACAGTGCTTGAACCTTTAAGCCAACCCGGCAACACTAAGCTGTATAGTTACTTTTTAGGATACGTCCTCCAACCGAGTCACCAGGCCCCTCTCCAGACCAGCACGCTGCGTGATCCCTCCATGACGGGTCCTCCCCTGGGATCTCCTCGGTTGTCCAGCTTCTACCCTTCTGGATAGACAGCTCAGGACCATTCCTCGGCTGCTGTGGTAAGCCCCAGACAAGCTTCTGGGCCCACCCCTGCGCCGCATCGGCGTGGGCCTCTGGAAAAGAGGACCACGAGATAGCTCTCTAACGCATACCTGTCGGCCAGGAGGGCCAGCAGGTGGCTGTAAAACGAACCCCAAAATATGGCGTCTGACCCATAAATACCCTCGCCCAGAATGCAACTCGGAGGACTACCTCCCATGAGTTGTCTCCGGGACAGAAGAGCATCCATACGATTCAACACGCTGCCTTTCCAACACTGACCAGTAATAACAGCGACACCCACCGGTCAGTCTGGAAATACACACAACGTCAGCCAAGCTGGAACAGAGGCAAACTTAACCTATTTAACGAACAAATTACTAAATTTACCTAACATATAGTAGATCGCAAATCTACCAACGCTACACATACATACATACATACAGTGGGGATGGAAAGTATTCAGACCCCCTTACATTTTTCACTCTTTGTTATATTGCAGCCATTTGCTAAAATCATTTAAGTTCATTTTTTTCCCTCATTGATGTACACACAGCACCCCATATTGACAGAAAAACACAGAATTGTTGACTTTCTACAACTTTCTCCCATCTCCCGACTGCATCTCTGGAGCTCAGCCACAGTGATCTTTGGGTTCTTCTTTACCTCTCTCACCAAGGCTCTTCTCCCCCGATAGCTCAGTTTGGCCGGACGGCCAGCTCTAGGAAGGGTTCTGGTCGTCCCAAATGTCTTCCATTTAACGATTATGGAGGACACTGTGCTCTTAGGAACCTTAAGTGCAGCAGAAAATTTTTCGTAACCTTGGCCAGATCTGTGCCTTGCCACAATTCTGTCTCTGAGCTCTTCAGGCAGTTCCTTTGACCTCATGATTCTCATTTGCTCTGACATGCACTGTGAGCTGTAAGGTCTTATATAGACAGGTGTGTGGCTTTCCTAATCAAGTCCAATCAGTATAATCAAACACAGCGGGACTCAAATAAAGGTGTAGAACCATCTCAAGGATGATCAGAAGAAATGGACAGCACCTGAATTAAAGGGGTGTTCCGGCCGTTTTTTGTTTTTTTTTAAAAGTCAGCAGCTACAAACACTGTATCTGCTGAGTTTTAATATGGACACTTACCTGTCCAGTGAGCCCGCGATGTTGATGCGTCCACCGGATCGGCTCCCGGCGCCATCACCCTAACTAAGGGAAACAGGCAGTGGAGCCTTGCGGCTTCACTGCCCGTTTCCTACTGCGCATGCGCGAGCCGCGCGGTGCTTTGTGAATGGTCAGATGTTTCCTGGGACACACACATGTCCCAGAAGACAACGGGGCCACTCGCCGAGGAGGAGGAATTGAAGAAACAGCGCCGCGGAATAGGAAGAGGCAGATTAGGAAGACTGCCTAGCAACAGGGGTTTCTGGTGAGTAAAAATTTCTTTTTTTTCAAATTTTTTTTTTTATATTTTTTTAAGAATGTTAATGTATTTTTTTTTTTTTTAAATATATGAGTGTCACAGCAAAGGGCCTAAATACTTAGGACCATGTGATATTTCAGTTTTTCTTTTTTTAAAAATCTGCAAAAATGTCAACAATTCTGTGTTTTTCTGTCAATATGGGGTGCTGTGTGTACATTAATGAGGAAAAAAATGAACTTAAATGATTTTAGCAAATGGCTGCAATATAACAAAGAGTGAAAAATTTAAGGGGGTCTGAATACTTTCCGTCCCCACTGTATATATATATATATATATATATATATATATATACATACACACTGTGTATACACAGTACATTCACAGCAGGAGTACTTGGAGGAAACCCCTTCAGGAACAGGGAGAACATGTAGACTCCAGACAGGTAGTGCCATGGTTGGGATTTGAACCGTCGTCCCTAGTGCTAAGCACTTGGCCACTGTGCTGCCTTACCATTCAATAAGAGGTGCTATTCATGCACTTCAGCACAACACAACATTTTTTTTAATATTCATTACCATTTATTTGAGTGTATATAGTGGGAAATGGCAAACAGAAGGAGGACTGATCCTAAAAAAACAAAAACAAAAAACCCAGAACATTATGATCTTCTTCTTCAGTCTTCCGTCTGTTATTTCCCACTGAATAAAGTGATGGGTGATCATTTTTAAAAAATCTTGATCAAACATTCATTCATTACGTGTTTCTAAGAGCAACTTGCCTCTCCCCTTGCTGGGAAACAGTTGGGTTGGGTCTGCATGATCAGCCGTCCTCCAGTGACTTGCTTATTGGCCATGCTTATTTAAATCTTCTGTAATTCATTTTTTATAATATAATAAATATTCTAGAATAATAAAGCAGCCAGATTATGGCGGCAAGATGGAGCTGGCAGTAAATCCCAGTATTCCCCCAAGGTGGCAGCTAGGAAAACCCCGATAATTGGTGCCACGGCTGACAGCAGATTATCAAAGGGTTCCCTCCAGGCAAAACCTAAACTCATGCCTTGAGACGCTCACAGAAAGAAACAAAAAAAAAAAAAGACCCAATCAGGGCTTCGGTTTTGCTCCAGCATTCCTGTCTTGTTTCGATCCACCTTTTAGCTTTTTGCCGTTAATCAGATGGTCCTGGAAGTCAAGGTGTTCAAACTTGGCCGGTTTGGTTCCCAGGAGATTCAGCAAACCCAGCAATAGGTTTGTGAACCCCAAAATTAGCACTGAACCCCATTGTCAAGTCTAAAGGAGGCAACATTTATTCTGGTCATTTTTAAAGCTAATAGGCAAGCTATTGAAAGAAAGGGCATGAGGAGCTGGGCACTACTATGGGAAACATGTACCAATGCAAAATAAAAAAAAATAAATACCATTCAGCAGGGTGGGGGTCTTTTCCTGTGGCTTAGGCTGCATTCACAACTGAGCAGGGCATATTCCTGGTGATTTTGAAGTATTTTAATTTTTTTAGGCATTTTCAGGTATATACAGGTGTATTTGCATGTGTATTAAATATCAGGAGTTTGTTTCCTGGGCTGGGCAAGGGGAGAAGAGCAGTTGTATAGGAAGAGAGGAGTTCTTCAGGCATAAGAACGCGTGCAAAAATGTGCGTATCACGCGTTTACAGATGTTCATACTGAAGTCTCTGTAACCAAAAATGGCTGAATACACTGAAATAAAAGCTCAAGTATTTTTTTGAGCGTAGGGCAGGGGTCTCCAAACTGCAGCCCGCAGGCCAGATGTGGCCCTTTGCTTGCCTTCATCTGGCCTTTGGGGCACTATCCCTCCCACTGCCACCAACAGTGGGGCACTATTCCTCCCACTACCACCAACAATGGGGCACTATTCCTTCCACTGATACCAACAATGGGGCACTAGACCTCCCACTGTCACCAACAATGGGGCACTAGACCTCCCATTGTCACCAACAATGGGGCAATAATCCCCCCACTGCCACCAACAATGGGGTACTATTCCTCCCACTGACACCAGAGATGGGGCACTATTCCTCCCACTGACACCAGAGATGGGGGAATATTCCTCCCACCGGCACCAACAATGGGGCACTATTCCTCCCACTGACACCAATGATGTAATTTTTTTTAGAGCAGAAAAATGCTTAAGTGTGAAGGGGGGCCTTATAACACGCTTGAGTAATGCCTTAAAGCTGCAAGTTGTGTTATGAAACAGTAGGATGTAGTACTTAAAAAAAAGAAGAGGGTTTCCACTACAATTCCACCTGGATCCTCATTCAGACATGCAGCCTGGGTGACCATGAAAGGGATGGCAACAAGTATAAACCCCATCCCACCTTTCCTGTACCAGACCAGGTCATAAGCTTTTCAACATCAAGAAGATACCTTGCAATAGGAAGGGGCAAAGCTTCCCCGTCTTCCTTGCAAGGCACTATTTTCCCAGTGTTGAGGGACAGGGGCTCCTTCTCTACCTCCAATACACCAAGAAGTAGATGGGGGAGATATCAGGGGGTCTTAGATCAGGAAGCCTCCTTTATAATAAGGGAGGCTTCCAAATAATCTGCCCCCTCCCAGGGTAATGGATACACGGTTATACTTTACCATTCCTGCACACAGTTAAAAGCAGAACTACATGGCATCTGAGGTCCACAAACCAAAAATGCATTTTCATTTATTTTTAATAATGAAAACAACCCCCCCCCCCCCGCCCTCCCCCATCCATCCATGCCTCCATGCTTTATTTTGCTGAGAATTCACTTTGAAAAACATCCCCCTAGCATTTCTGGCTCTGGCCATCACGAGTAAAGGCAGATGATTCGTGTAGCATTTAGTTCCTGGAATTCATCTGCCCTTAGCTCAGGCATGCAGGCAGCAGGGTGTGCTTAGCTGAGAAGGCCCTTCCTCCCCTCCTGAATACTCCTGGGATGTATGACATCATTGTCCAAGGCCAGAAACCAGGAAGCGACGGAAGAAATGTAAAAAAAAAAGTTTAAACGCGTACCGTATATACTCGAGTATAAGCCAAGTTTTTCAGCACATTTTTTTGTACTAAAATGTTCCCCTCGGCTTATACTCGAGTCCAGCACTTTTCTGGTGCAAAGAATGACATATTCCAAACTGATTTTGGGGCCCCGTATCTCGGGACAACTTGGTGTTAGGAACCCCAAGTTTGGTGTGCAAATCCAGTTGAACCAGCACTGCAACATATCCAAACTAGGGTTCCTAGCACCAAGTGACCCCGAGATATGGGGCCCCAAAGTCGGTTCGGAAAATGTAATTCTCTGCTGCAGAAAAGTGCTTGACATTTTCTGAACCGAATTTGGGGCCCCATATCTCAGGGCCACTTGGTGCTAGGAACCCAGTTGAACCAGCACTACAACATATCCAAAGCTGGGGTCCCTAGCACCAAGTGGCCCCGAGGTACGGGGCCCCAAAGTCGGTCAGCTGTGTCCAATTGCAGCAATGTCATTTCGGGACCCTTTGGGTCCAGAGACCCCAAATTTTGGCTGCAGGTAGGGGGCATCTAGGAACCCTTAACTACCGAGTTTGAAGTTCGGGGGACCTATGGCTGCAAATGGGCACAGTGAGGCTGCAAATGGGCACAGTGAGGCTGCAAATGGGCATTGTTGACCCTCTTTTCCACTTACAGTAGCTGCGCATTTCTCACCCTAGGCTTATACTCAAGTCAATAAGTTTTCCCAGTTTTTTGTGGTAAAATTAGGTGCCTCGGCTTATATTCGGGTTGGCTTATACTCGAGTATATACGGTAAATATTATATATTTTCCTGTCTATTTACTAATGCTAGCAGCGTAAGGATAAAAAATATTCGATAGCAAAATGTAATGTACACACGTTAATAAGAGGCCTATAGTGACCTTTGCTCCCCTTTTTTTGTAGTGGTAGGGAATATAGAATCCCAATTTCAGAATCCCTGTAATAGTTGCGCCTGTGTCTGCCCACTTACATTATATACATTTTTCATTGGTTATATTTATATAGAGCAACCTGGGAACCATTCCTGGATGTTGTGCTTCTATTCTGATTCAGTCCTCCCAACTGCATTAAAATGAGGTGGAAATATGCACCATTAGAATTTCTCTTTATTTGGGTTTAAGTGCACCTGCCATGAGAGAATATGGATGTGACAGACCCAACCAGGACAGGGACTTTTGGAGGGGACTGCAGGGCGGCCTCTTCCCTCCTGATTATGGGCCCTGGCTTTTAAGTGAACACTACTCTTTGGGTGGTGTGTGCCTGGGGGACCCTTGGAGTGGTCTTGCTTCGGATTCAAGTCTATGTTTCCCCAAAACTCACAGACTCTGGGAACTAGAGGACCCATATACATATTTGGGGTCTCTATGCTCAAACCAGAAATGACTACTTCAGACTGTGAGACTCAGAGCAAACCCTATGCTGGGGGTCTCCTGCTATAGTATTAAGGTGTTATGTGTTTATCATTTGTGTGCCTCCTAGGTGTGCATTCCCATTGTTAATTGAGTTAATTTAGTCACCTATTGTTTCTGTCTGTTGGCTAATTTGGCAAACTCTTGGAGGTTCTTATGATAGGATTAGCCTTGTGTCAACTTTAGCTCGTTATCTAACCATTGTGTGATGTTTTGGATAAATATTTGGTGTTATTCTTCATGTGGCGACTGACCTACTTTTGAAGTGTATAAAAACCTGTATTTCTGTTAAATAAATGGTCATTCTTTTGGATTTTACCTCAAAATCTTGTCTGTGTCCGATGCTTGGAGTAAAGGGGCTGGTATTAGCTCTCAGTCTGCTGGAACGGTTTGGAGGGCACCTAATCGGGGTGCCAAGCATTCCCTCACAATACTAGCACTCTGGCTGTGTTCTGAAAGAAGAATGCATCCAAATGAAAGTTTGAGAAAATGTAAAATTTGACTACATCCCATTATACTCATTTCATGTCAGTAACAGTGTTAAAGCCAGGAAAAGCATGACAGCCAGGCAATTAGCATTCTGATTCAGAGAGGTCAGCAGTGGCAGCCTCCACATTTCTCTTGTAATGAATTCCCTTAAAGTGATTGTAAAGTCTTGGTTTTTTTTTCAATAAAAATAACATGTTATACTTGCCTGCTCTGTTGCAGTGGATTTGCACAGGGCAGCCCGGATCCTCCTCTTCTCGGGTCCCTCTTTAGTGCTCCTGGCTCCTCTCTCCAAGCAGCTTGCTATAGGGGCACCCGTGTTTAGTCACAGCTCCCTGTGTCCATTCAGACTGGGTCCGGCCACGCCCTCTTTCTCTCCTGATTGGCTGAATGACTTTGATTGACAGCAGCGGGAGCCAATGGGGCCGCTGCTGTGTCTCAGCCAATCAGGCGGGAGAGTATCGGATGGCTGAGACAATCGAGGACAGAGATGGGGCTCAGGTAAGTATTAGGGGAGCTGCTGCACAGGAGGCTTTTTAATGAATGCAGCGCTGTAATCATTAATGTGGAAGAAAAGCCTTGCTATATCTAAGCCTAAAAATGTTCCCTCACCCCTCCTCCAACTAAAGAAATGTCACCAGCACACCACACCACCCTCTCCTCCTCCTACCTATTCTGCCTAACCTGTATAAAAAAAAGATGTGTGTACTTACCTATTTTTGGTCCGGTCCGGTCACGGGGCCCCGCAGCTCAGGCTCCCCTGTGTCAGTGAGCTGCTGAATGGGAGAGGAGGTAGCGCCAACTACAGGTGAGCCACGGGAGACTATGGGTGACGTCACTCCTCTAGGAATTCACAGCCGTTCTCGAGCGCCCCCTTACACAAAGCTGCAGGATCACATGACTGGAGTGGATTGAAAACAGGTAAGTACACACATCTTTTTTGTACAGGTTAGGTAGGAGGTGGGGGGCATTTTTATAAAATGATAGTTAGGGTTTTCTTACACTTTAATCCATCAATAAATGTAAATTTTAAGTTCAAGCAGTACCTGGGTTTGACTTGGTATCGGCCTTTTGTAGTCCCTAAACAGCAGAACTTAGATTGGGATGGGGTGAAGCAGCACAAGGAGCAGTTGGTATGCTGAGGAGACGAAAGTAGAGTGACAGAGAGATGAGCTCATCAGTCTACTGCTTTTCATTTCACTGTCCATTCACAGCTGGGGGAGGGACATAGACCTGTACGTGTTAGTTAGCTGCAGTAGAGCAAAATAAGGTCTCCTGCCCTGCCAGACAGTGTAGTAACAAAGAAATGGCCCCTGGCCCCATCTATAACTGGCCTTCACAGCAAGGAGCACTTGGAAGGGTAACGCATGCAAGACAAAACCAGAGAAATTCCCAGCTCAACTTACTGACTAGTCTGCTTACCAACTGAATTAACTTGTCCAATGGTATGCATTAAAAACAGGAGTTTAGTTAGCACACATTTGCAAACGCATGCGTAAGCTGCAAGGCCACTTCATGGCATCCTGTTTTATCTGCAGTCCTAACCCTTGTTAATTTATGAGAGCCTCCAACAGTGGAAGCACATGCATTCTAATGGATAGATAAGGGGAAGGTGGGCTTTGAGGTAGCCCAATCCTCCTTAAAGGTACAGGGGCACACTGGAGACCCAACACATAGCACAATGACAGAAAAGATGCCCAGTGTGTCCCCTCACCAATATTTACACCAGTACCAAAGAAATGGCCCCTGACCCTATTTATAACTGGCCTTCACGGCAAGGAGCACATGGAAGGGCAAAGCATGCAAGACAAAACCAGAGAACATTCCCAGCTCAACTCACTAACCAACTCTACCAACTGAATTAACCTGTCCAACAGTATGCGTTAAAAACAGGGAAAATCATTTGGAAATTAAGGTCCCAGAGTCTGGAGGAAGAGTGGAGAAGCAAAGAATCCAAGTTGCATGAGGTCCAGTGAGAAGTTTCCACAGTCCGTAATGGTTTGGGGAGCCATGTCATCTGCTGGTGTTGGTCCACTGTGTTTTATCAAGTCCAAATTCAGCGCAGTCCTCTACCAGGAAATTCTAGAGCACTTCATGCTTCCCTCTGCTGACCAGCTTTATGGAGATGCTGATTTCATTTTCCAGCAGGACTTGGCACCTGTCCACACTCCCCAAAAGTACCAATACCTGGTTTAATGATCATGGTATCACTGTGCTTGATTGGCCAGAAAACTAACCTGGCCTAAACCCCATAGAGAATCTGTGGGGCAAGATGAGAGGCACCAAACCCAACAATGCAGAGGAGCTGAAGGCCGCTATCAAAGCAACCTGGGCTTCCATAACACCTCAGCAGTGCCACAGGCTGATCGTCTCCATGCTACGCCGCATTGATGCAGTAATTCATGCAAAAGGAGCCCCGACCAAGTATTGAGTGCATACTATACTGTACATGGACATACTTTTCAGTAAACAAACATTTCTGTATTACAAATCCTTTCTTTTATTGGTCTTGTGTAATATTCTAATTTTCTGAGATACTGAATTTTGGTTTTTCACTAGCTGTAAGCCATAATCATCAAAATAAAATAAAAAAAGAAATGCTTGAAATATATCACTCTGTGTATAATGCATCTATATAAAATATTTGAGTTTCACTTTTTGAATTGAATTACTGAAATAAATTAACTTTTTGATGATATTCAAATTTGTTGAGATGCCCCTGTATATGCTGCTGTTTTTTTTTAATCAGGTTTGCAGCACACATCTGACCTAAATACACTGCAGCATAACCGCATATATAATTAATTAGGGATCCAGTTTTTGGGTGAGGTCTGACCAATCCTATGCACTCTGCTTTTGACAAATGCTACCAAGCTCTTCCAATGTTGCTGACATTGCATGGTGCCAGCTGTGTCACAGTTTGTTTTTGGGGGGGGTTTATAAGTTCCATCTGAAGGGCCAGATTGATTCTCATTTATTAATGTCATGTAGTCTCTTCGGAGTCAGACACCGCCTGCCGCATCTTCCTAAATACGTACAATGTAGGGCAGTTGTTGCAGAAAATAACTTTGTCCTGCTTTGCATTTTCAAGGAATGGCACCTGCGGTGTTTAAAAATCAGGTGGCTTATGGTGCCCCTACACTATGTACAGATCTAATCAGCCAATTAATTCCTTAGCCCCCGTTTACACTGAATGCAACTTTGAAATCACGCTACTTCAGCGTGATTTCAAAGCCGCAGAACAGCGCTATTTCATCTGCGGCTTGCTGACATTGGTGCAAATGCATGCACAGATGTTATTGCAAGTCGCACGTGAAATCAGGAAAAATAGGGTAGGAACTATTTTTCAAATTGCGCTACTTGAAATCGCACCTATTAAGACTTTGCCATAGAAAGACATTAGATGTGACTTCAGGTGCGATTTGTAAATCGCTTGTCACACCTGAAGTCACACCAGTGTGAACGAGGGCTTAAAGTGGTTCCAGACATTTTTTATCTTAATGTATTCTCTGCAATAAGATAAAAAATGTCTCAGTAAATGTATGCCCCCCCCCCCCATAGTCCTTTATACTTATCTGGGTCCTATCTCGATCCAGATCTGTGCCTGTAAGCAGCCAGGTCTCTCTCCCTCTTCACACAGGCACAGAGGCAGCGGTGCAAGCCATTGGCCAGCCAAATCCTGTGAGGAGAAAACAGGGGCGGGGCCAAGCCCTGCTGTGTGTGTCTATAGATGAACAAAGCCCGGGTCGGGAGCAATCATGCAGGTGCGCCTCCAAGTGGCTTTCTATTGTGACGCACCACGATAAGGAGGAGCCCAGAGTGCTGGTGGGGAACCCCAGAAGAGTAGGATCGGGGATGCTCTGTGCAATACCAGTGCACAGAGCAGGTAAGTATTAAAAAAAAAAAAAGAAAACGGATCCCACTTGCCTATATGTAAAATATATACTTTATAATAAACAATTAAGCATATCTAACAAAAATGTAATATATTGCAGTTTACCAGTCCTTTGATGTGGTGGCTGCATTTCTTTTCTTTTTAATTGTGTTTTTTCTTTATTTTCACCTGGTGATCATGCCAGTAACACACTTCTTGCAAAAGACTGACACTCACTCACTGTACTGTGTCTATAAAAGAGCTGCATTGTTACCCTAGGACAGGGGTGTCAAACTCAATCACATTGTGGGCCGCATCAGCAGTATGGTTGCGCTCAAAGGGCCGGATGTATCTGAGGTGCACTACGTACAGAGTGCAGGGTTCAGGAGTGCTCTACGTACAGAGTGCAGGGTTCAGGAGTGCTCTACATACAGAGTGCATGGTTCAGGAGTGTTCTATGTACAGAGTGCAGGGTTCAGGAGTGCTCTACATACAGAGTGCTGGGTTCAGGAGTGCTCTGTGTACAGAGTACAGGGTTTAGGAGTGTTCTACATACAGAGTGCAGGGTTCAGAAGTGTTCTATGTACAGAGTGCAGGATTCAGGAGTGCTCTATGTACAGAGTGCAGGGTTCAGGAGTGCTCTATGTACAGAGTGCAGGGTTCAGGAGTGCTCTATGTACAGAGTGCAGGGTTCAGGAGTGCTCTATGTACAGAGTGCAGGGTTCAGGAGTGCTCTATGTACAGAGTGCAGGGTTCAGGAGTGCTCTATGTACAGAGTGCAGGGTTCAGGAGTGCTCTATGTACAGAGTGCAGGGTTCAGGAGTGCTCTATGTACAGAGTGCAGGGTTCAGGAGTGCTCTATGTACAGAGTGCAGAGTTCAGGAGTGCATTACATACAGAGTGCAGGGTTCAGGAGTGCTCTACATACAGAGTGCAGGGTTCAGGAGTGCTCTACATACAGAGTGCAGGGTTCAGGAGTGCTCTATGTACAGAGTGCAAGGTTCAGGAGTGCGTTTCATACAGAGATATATAGCTTAGGCAATTTCACATCGATCCTCACAAAAACTCAGTAAAAAAACACATGTGTTTTTGGCGCGATCTTACCGCAATTATGGAGCGTTTTTCACAGATCATGTGATTTAAAAACCACATCAGAAATACAACACATGTTTTGCTGCATTTTCAATTGGGGAGGTGCGTTTTTTTTAAACTGACCAAATATGCACCAAAACTGCGGCAAGCAGGATTTTTAACACTGCAATGAAAGCGCAACAGACCAGTATGAAGACATACATAGATTTTAAAGGGGTGCATTACTCTTTAGCTTTTCTTGGACTTTTTATAACGTAAAAGAACATCACTGACCCACCACCAAACCAGTCATGCTGAACGATGTTACAGGAAGCAAAACATTCTCTGTGGCTTTCTCAGGCCCTTTCACATCTGCTCAGGTGAACCTGCTCTCATCTGTGAAAAACACAAGGCTCCAGTGGTGGACCTACCAATTCTGGTGTTCAATGGCAAGTGCTCCACGGTGCCGGGCAGTGAACACAGGGCCCACTAGAGGTCGTTGGGCCCTCAGACCACCCTTATGAAGTCTGTTTCTGATTGTTTGGTCAGAGACATTTACACCAGTGGCAGTGCTCATCCTGTTCCTCCTTGCACAAAGGAACAGATACCGGCCTTGCTGATGGGTTAAGGACCATTTATGGCCTTGTCCAGCTCTCCTAGATTAACTGCCTGTCTCCTGGAATCTCCTCCATGCTCTTGAGACTGTGCTCGGAGACACAGCAAACCTTCTGACTGCCTGTGCAACCTCTATAGGGTCCAGGTATCCCCTCATGCTACCAGTAGTGACACTGACCCTTAGTCAAATGCAAAACTAGTGAAAAACAGTCAGAAAAGATGAGTAGGGGGAAGAAAATGGCCTCCACCTGTAAAACCAGTCCTGTTTTGGAGGTCGTCTCATTTTTGCCCATCTAGTGCATTAATATCAAAGCAGCTGAAACTGATTAACAACCCCCTCTGCTACTTAACTAAGGAGATCAATGTCCCCGGAAGTTTAATTGACTTGATGGTATAGTGTTCAATTTTTTTGAGCAGTGTGTGTGTGTGTGTGTGTATATTTATTTATATATATATATATATATATATATATATATATATATATATATATATATATTGAAAGTGTATGAATTATCCATTCAATTGCACAAAAAGTGAGCCGATAACTTCCTAGGCTCTCTGCCTATGCCGCCCTTTTATCAGTTAGCATTGTGTGGACTGTAGAACACTTCCCCATCCTGTTATGAAGAGGGGGAGGTGTTCTGTAGCCCTGAGCTATGGTGAAAATGCTGCTCCTTCAAAGAAATAGTAGGTGAGTATTGTTAGTATAGGACAGGAAGTGTGCACAACCACCTGGTAAAAAAAAAAATCTTGAATAAAGTCACCACATCTAAGGATTTGTAAGCAACAATTCACATTTTTAGGTTTAAATACCCTTTAAGAATTGGAATCTCTTTGTAGTCACTGCTCTTTTTGCAGTCCATCAAACCAGCTCAGTCTAATTAAACATTTTTTTTAAGGATCTTATAGGTTAAATGCATGACAAACAATGTGTTTTTTGTGTGACTGATCTTCTCATCATGCCGATCACCCAAGATTTCTGCGATTTTTGATGACATAGAGCCAGAGACCATGTGATAAAAGTTGTCTTGGGTTTAGGTCCCATGAAGAAGCTTGGAGTGCAGTATTTTCTTTTTTTTTTAGCTAGCAAAAGTGTGGCCATTTAATTGATTGAATGGAATTCTACAGTCACTGTTGGCCGGTGTATTGATCAATGTTAGTTGTAGGCAGGGGTTTTTTCTTTAAAAATAGGTGCAGGAACTCCCCCCTTCTGAGTCACCCCTCGTCTCTGCCCCTTCCCCACCTCCAAGCACCGTCCCTTGGTTCTACCCCCAACCCACCTCCCAGTACCACCCCTTTTAGAGAATACAGAACCAAGTATTTATTATGTCATGCTAAGTAATTTGTATGAGTAAGTAATTTGTATGAAATTTGTTAATAATAAAGAGAAAAGCAATAAAATAAAACCCCTGTAGCCAGCAAGAATAGGCTCCCAATAGCCAGCAAAAATAGACTCCCCAACAACAATAGATCCACCACAGCAGGCAGCAAAAATGGACCCCTCCAGCAGCCAGCAACAATAGACCCCTCCCTCAACAGTAGATCCCTCCCAGCAATGATTGACTCTCCAGCAACATAAGACCTAAGCCTAGCAACAATAGATCCTCTCCAGCAACAAAAGATCTCCCAGCAGCCAGCATCAATAGACCCTCCAGCACCCCTCGCCATTTCATACATTCAGTGCTGGAGGTGCCGGAACTGTGTTGAAAAAAACCCTGGTTTCAGGCATGGAGGACCAAAGATGTTACTTTACCTAGGGCCCTATTTATCCTTAACCCCTTCCCACAGACTGCCTCCTAGCCCTTTAAGGATTCAAAAAGCTGAGAGGCAGAGTTGGGCATTTGGGTCACATGATTGATGTGATTGGCTGTCACATGATTGGAAAGCTCCCAATCGCTAGTATGCATCGGCAGCTTTCCAGTACCCGCCAGCTACCATGCTGGGAGCACACACGGAGCGCACTCTCAGCACGGTAAGTTATTTCAACAGGGCTGCATATATTCAGCCACTTGGCGTTAAGGCCCACCTGCTGAGCAGCTGCATATATGCGTGCAGCCAGCGTCAAGGGGTTAATCAGCCTTGTGGAGACACGCAAACCTGTAATTTACTATTAATGGTCTGCATGCCTTTTTACATCTGATATGGCTAAGGTTGCCACTTTTCTATATATAATTATAGAGAAGGGGAAATATCTGCGCTAGTTGTAACAAGACTATAATGTATCAGCTCGCACAATATCTTGACACCAGATATTCTCGAACCTGTTCACAAATAGGGCATAAATAAAAAACACTTATATGCAATATTTGTAGTATAGCCTGTGCTAAAACTGAACCCCTGATGAGGTCACCTTTGACGAAACGTATGTCAGGAAGAGCTGGAGCATACATCACCACACATGCATGCCGGAGGGGTATTCATATGTGGGTATGTGCAGAGGTCTCTGTATACAACTTTTATAACTTTTGGTCCTATGAGATAAATTCTATTTTTAATCTTCGATATTTACACTATGAAGAGTGGCAAGCCTGGATGGTTGCAGCAGCCAAAGGGATTATTCAACATCATGTTTTTTTTTGAGGGTCAAGCTAATCTGGTAATCTCCCTTCGAGCACTGTGTGTGGTAAGCATCTGCATGGATAAGAGTTAACATCACTTATTGCTGACATTTGAGAAGAATACTGGAGCTGGTATTTTTATCATTCACTTGGATCTGGATGCAAAACGTTCCTTTTTACGATAAAAATTGGCAACAAATCACATTTTTACTGGTCAGGTAGGTAAAATACCGGTCACATGGCAACTATAGAGAGATTCCCCATGAGTGGTGGACAGTACCTATCCAAAAAAGGTAGTACAGAAGAAGCTGGCAACAGCAAGCCAGTAGCTTTTAACATCCGTAATAGTAAAGTTAATGGAATCTCTTCTAAAAAGAAGGACCCAAAGGACCCTTGACCCAAAGCAGCATGGCTTTAGAGAGGGCAAATCATGCCAGAGTAATCTGATTGAATTGTTAGACTATATCACAAATGTTTTGGATCAATGTGGTGTTGTGCTAATAGCCTTGCTTGAATTTAGGAAAGCATTTCATACAGTTCCATGTAATAATATAATAATAAAATTGTACAAACTAGGACTTAACCCTTCAGGAGGATCTGTACTAGATCCTGTTCTATGCAATCTGTTTTTTTTAAGTGATATAAATGAAGGTTTGGTGGGTAGGTTATGTCTTTTTGCTGATGCAACAAAGGTGTGCAATCGGGATGATATTCTTGGAGGTGTCTGTAACATGGAACATGATTTGGCATTGCTGGAAGACTGGTCAAAACAGTGTGGACTGCAGTTCAGCATTCCTAAATGAGAAATAATGCACTGATGGAAAAACAATCCCCAGACAGAGTACAAGTGTTGGCCAGAACTACAGAGGAAGAAAATTGTGGGGTACTTATTTCAGATAATTGTAAAAGGAATAAACAGTCTGGCCAGGCAGTGAGAAAAGCAAACAGCATTCTGGACGGGATTACCGGCAAAAGGGAGGAGGCCCTGATTCCCCTATACAGATCTTTAGTCATTATGCCGCGTACACACGATCAGAATTTCGGCCCGCAAAAGACAGATGAGAGTTTTTTCGTCGGAAAATGCGACCGTGTGTATGCGCCATCGTACTTTTGCTAGCTGAATTCCAGCCAGCAAAAGATTGAGAGCATGTTCTCTATTTTTCGGCCGGAAAAAGTTCCTATCCAAAAATGCGATTGTCTGTGGCAATTCTGACGCGCAACATTTCTACGCATGCTCGAAAACAATGCGACGCATGCTTGCAAGCATTGAACTTCATTTTCTTGGCTCGTCGTAGTGTTGTACGTCACTGCGTTCTTGACGGTCGTAAGTTCAGCGAACTTTTGTGTGACCGTGTGTATGCAAGGCAAACTCCCATCGGAAAAGCCGTCATATCTTTTTCCGACGAGAAGTCCGATCGTGTGTGCGCGGCATTACAGAGGAGCCACCAGCAGGTGAAAGGAAGTCCTGATACCTCTATATACTTTAGATCTTTAGTTATCACTAAAGGGATCACCAGCAGGAGGAATGAGGTCCTGATTGCTCTGTATAGATCTTTAGTTATGCCTAGACAGATCACAAGCAGGAGGAAGTAGGTCCAGATCTCTCTACATAGATCTCAAGTTATCACTAGAGGGATCAGCAGCAGGAGGAAGGAGATACTGATTCCCTATAGAGTTCTTTAGTTATCATCAAATGGATCATCAGCAGGAGGATGAGGCCGCTTTAGTAATCACTAGGGGTTCACCATTGAAAGGATGGATGTCCAGAAATCGGAGGCTTTAAATTTCTCCATGCCGACCTCTTTGGACAAACTGCTATGTGCAGATTTCCCTTTTAAATAGGCAGGTTCCTATATCAAATATCTGGGCATCCTCCTGCCAAGTAAGACAGAGGATATCTTTTCCCTTCCTGTTGACGGGCATCAAAAAAGACCTACGGAAGTGGCAAAAGGGTATGTTCTCCTGGTTTGGACGATGCAGCATAATAAAAATGAACATTATGCCCAGACTATTATACCACCTGCAGAACCTCCCCGTTAATATTCTTAATGCCTTCCTCAGAGCAGCGAACCAAGCAATAGTCACGTTCATCTGGGCCCAGAAACCCCCGAGGCTGGCTCAGTCAATCTTACGCTTACCAAAAATGCTTGGAGGTATGGCCCTCCCAGCTGTTTGTATCACGCGGCTTGTCATATGACGATAATCACTGACTGGTGTCGCCATGGGGAACTGAAACAATGGATCCAAATAGAGCAGCTCCTGTCGGGAATGGAGTTGCGCGGGTTGCCTTGGTGCCAGAAGAACCTTCCGGGCCATGCAATTAACCATCCTACGGTAGGAGAGACATGGCGGATAGCCCAAAAAACCTTTCGCGAGCACTTGATCGCACCAATCCCTTCACCGCTTACCCCAGTAATTGGGAACCCTGATTTTAGCCCGGGACTTAGTGATCCCAGATTTCAAAGCCTGAATGGGAGTGACAGATATCAGCTCCACCAATTCACCAGCAATGGAAAGTGGAGGTCCAGAGAAAACATCATGGAAGACCCTCTTTTAACGAACCTTTCCTTCTGGCAAAAGCTCCAATTAGCCCACTTCATTAGATCGCAGCCCCCTCCGGCGCCCTTTGAGAGAACCTTGACGTCTTTTGAGCTTTTATGTACTGAGCAAGAACCAGTGCGTCATACAATCTCATTAACATACCAACTCCTTGTCACACCCCCCAAGAGGTACAGACCTTCCTATATAACTAAATGGGAACGAGACGGGAATACAGCTAACCGAGAGACAAGTGGAGAGAATAATTCTCTTTACGTGTAAAACTTCGGTGTGTGCCAACCAGCAGGAGGCAGGGTTTAAAGTGCTGTCACAGTGGTACTACACTCCAGTTAGGTTACACAGGATGTTCCCCCAGAGCTCAGACACGTGTTGGAGATGTGGGGAGGAGTCAGGCACTCTTCTGCATGTCTTCTGGTCTTGTAGGCTCCTGACCCCCTTCTGGACGGAGGTCCATCGCATTACACAGAAGTTCACAGACCGGGAGCTGCCCAGAACTCCCGAGTTCTTTCTATTACACCATCATGAAATACCGAGCAAGTCCTACAGGAAATCAATCCTACCTCTATTGGTCACAGCGGTGAAAAGTTGTATCCCCCTGTTCTGGAAGCGGACGGAGCCTCCAGTGGTAGATGTCTAGTTGAGGAGGATAGCTGATATCCACAAAATGGAGGATCTGGTGGCAGCTGACAGGGGACTCAGAGAGCAGTACCTCAAGAAGTGGTTCTATTGGCTCGAATTCTTCCATTCAGAGGAGTATGCCAGGCTGATGGCATAATTACCTTGTGCTTGGTGAAACCCGGAATAATTTCTGAGAAACCGATGGAGGGACTAGAGGAGGGGTCCACCCTTACTCCTACACTCCCCCTCTCCAACTCTCCCCTGCACCCCCTTTTTTTTTCCCCTCTTGCCTACACATGATCACACCAAAGTCCGACGGATTCGTACGTGATGACGCACACCGGACTAAAATAAGGAAGTTGATAGCCAGTAGCCAATAGTTGCCCTAGCACCGGTTTTTGTCCGTCGGACTAGCATACAGACGAGCGGATTTCTGGGTCCGGCGGAGTTACGACGTAAAGATTTGAAGCAAATTCCAAATCTAAAGTCCATCAGATTTGCGACGGGAAAAGTCAGCTGAAGGTCCGGTGAAGCCCACACACGATCAGATTGTCCGCCGGCTTTGGTCCGTCAGCGTCCGTCTGACCAGTCCGGTCGAAAAGTCCAACAGTGTGTGCGCGGCATAAGTTTCCCTTTTAGGGCTGATGACACATAGGTCACTCCCCCCCCCCCCCCCCACACTACTTATGCTTACAGCGGAGCTCAATTTTACAAGGAACACAGAGAGCTCCCTAATCTCAAGGTCAGTCACCAAGTTCATGTCTATACAGGTTTCTACAAACAATCATCTCGTGTTGTTGGGTTGACATGGTCAGACCTGTCGAGTTATATATAAAATACAAACAAATTTGTTGTGATCTTTGTACCAATTTATGTGTGCTCCTTGTATCTTATTTCTTTGCAAATAAAGAATTGAAAAAAGAAAGGATGGAGGTCCTGTTCCCCCTATAGAACTTTAGTTATCACTAGATGGTTCACCACTAGTCCTGATTCCCCTATATAGATCTTTATTTATCACCAGAGGGTTTACCAGCAGGATGAATGAGGTCCTGATTCCCTTATATATTATAGACACTTATCACTAGAGGGATTACAAGCAAGTGGAAGGAGATCCTGATTCCCCTAATATAGATCTTAGTTAGACCTCATTTAGAATACTGTGTTTAGTTCTGGAGACCTCAATTACAAAAATATATTGATAAGATATAAGATAGAGTCCAGAGACAGGCAACAAAAATGGTGAAAGGAATAAAATAGATCAGGAGAGACTGTGAATACTTAATATTGACAGTTTGGCAAAGAAAGAAAAGGGGGGGGCATGACTGAAACCTTTAACCACTTGTGTACTGCCTGCCCGCAATGTACTGTGAACGGGCGGCCCGTGCAGGTAAAGTGATGTACCCGTCCCGTACGTCGCTGCCTGCTTCCAGGTTTAGGGCGCACACATCAGAGTCTTTCAGCAATGATTCATGGACGGGATCGGTTGATCAGCTGTGTCCAACCACAGCCCAGGGCCCTGTGCTCTGTGCAGAGGGAACAATCTCTCTGTTTCTTATTCCTGCAAAGCAGGGATAAAAAACAAAGAGATCTGTTAGTTAAAGCAGCACATAATACACACAGTACACATTGTTATGCACACATTTAACTCCTTGATTGCCCTAGATAATAATCCCATCCCAGCCAGTGTCCTTAGTACAGTGACAGTGTATAGTATTAGCACTGATCACTGTATTAGTACCACGGGTGATGTCAGTGGCAGTCGGTCCCCCCCCCCCCCGCTCCAGCGTCAGTTAGTGTCAGATTGCCCGCCGTACTATCGCAGTCCCATTATAAGTCGCTGATTACCACCTTTAGTAGTATAAAAAAAAAAAAAATCCAATATATACCATATTGTCAAAAGTATTGTGACGCCTGCCTTAAAAGCACATAAACTTTATGGCATCCCAGTCTTAGTCTGTAGGGTTCAATATTGAGTTGGCCCACCCTTTGCAGCTATAACAGCTTCAACTCTTCTGGGAAGGCTGTCCACAAGGTTTAGGAGTGTGTCTATGGGAATGTTTGACCATTCTTCCAGAAGCCCATTTGTGAGATCAGGCACCGATGTTGGATGAGAAGGCCTGGCTCACAGTCTCCGCTCTAATTCATCCCAAAGGTGTTCTATCGGGTTGAGGTCAGTCAAGTTCCTCCACCCCAAACTCTTTATGGAGCTTGCTTTGTGCACTGGCATGTAGTCATGTTGGAACAGGAAGGGGCCATCCCCAAACTGTTCCCACAAAGTTGGGATTTGAACCAGTGAAAGCAAGGTCCATAAAGACATGGATGAGCGAGTTTGGGGTGGAGGACCTTGACTGGCCTGCACAGAGTCATGACATCAACCCGATAGAACACCTTTGGGAAGAATTAGAGCGAACTCTGCGAGCCAGGCTTTCTTGTCCAACATCATAAATGCGCTTCTGGAAGAATGGTCAAACATTCCCATATACACACTCCTAAACCTTGTGGACAGCTTTCCCAGAAGAATCAAAACTGTTATACCTGCAAAGGTCGGGCCAACTCAGTATTGAATCCTACAGACTAATGCCCCGTACACACGATCAGAATTTCCAACAACAAAACCGTGGATTTTTTTTCCCGAAGGATGTTGGCTCAAACTTGTCTTGCATACACACAGTCACACAAATGTTGTCGGAAATTCCGAACGTCAAGAACGCGGTGACATACAACACGTACGACGAGCCGAGAACAAGGAAGTTCAATAGCCAGAGCGGCTCCTTCTACTTGATTCCGAGCATGCGTGAGCTTTTGTGCGACGGACTTGTGTACACACGATCGGACTTTCCGACAACAAGTGAAGTTGTTGGAAAATTTGAGAACCTGCTCTCAAACATTTGTGGCCGGAAATTCCGACAGCAAATGTTCGATGGAGCATACACACGGTCAGACTTTCCGACAACAAGCTCACATCGAACATTTCCTGTCAGAAAGTCCGACCGTGTATAAGCGGCATTAGACTGGGATGCCATTAAAATTCATGTGTGTGTAAAGGCAGGCGTCCCAATACTTTGGACAATATAATGTATATACTATAGTTTGTAGATGCTATAACTTTCATGCAAACCAATCAATATAAAACTAATTGGCATCTTTTTTATTATCAAAGACATGTAGCAGAATACATTTTGGCCAAAATGTATGAAGAAATTACATTTTTTTATTAGATATGTTTTATAGCAGAAAACAAAACATCAAAACCAGTGAAAATGAAATATATATATCAAAGTGCATATATAGGAAAATTCACAGTAGCGTAACACGAACACCTAATTAATTCAGTGTTCAATACAAAAATGTAATGATCCAATATATATAATATTCCATGTGTAAAGAAAATTTAAAAAATATAAAAGATAATAAAATTAAAATGTCATAAAAAGAAAAACAAAACAAGAGTCCAAAGCAGTCCCCTTTAACCACTTGCCGACCACCTGGCGCAGTTATACTGCGGCAAGGTAGCTCGGCTGCGCAAAACGCCGTAGGTGTACGTCGGCTCCTGAACTCGCTTTTGTGGGCGCGTGCACCCTCCCATTGGCTAGCGGGGGAGCCAATCAGCGGCGATCGTTTCCCCGCAGTGACAGAACGGGGATCTGCCTGTGTAAACAAGGCAGATCTCTGTTCTGACAGGGGAGATCACATAGATCCTGTCTTTCTGTTAAGCAGGAAGACGGATCTGTGTGTTGTCCCAGTGAGCCCTTCCCCCATACAGTTAGAACACACACTCAGGGAACACAGTTACCCCTTGATTGCCCCCTGATGTTAACCCCTTCCCTGCCAGTGTCATTAGTACAATAACTGCATATTTTAACCACTTGCCGACCGCCTAATGCAGATATACTGCGGAAGAATGGCACAGGCAGGCAAAATCACGTACCTGGTACGTGATTGCTTGCCGCGGGCGGGGGGTCCGATCAGACACACCCCCCCCCGGTGCCCGAGGCGGTCGGCTTCTGACTGGGAGCGCTCAGAGATGAGGGGGGGGGCCATCCATTCGTGCTCCCCCCCTCGTGATTGCTCCCAGCCAATGAGATCATTCCCCTGCCTCTGCATAGTACACAGAGGCAGAGGAAATGATGTCATCTCTCCTCGGCTCGGTATTTTCCGTTCCGGCGCCGAGGAGAGAAGACTGCAATGTGAGTGTAAAACACAAACACACACAGTAGAACATGCCAGGCACACAATACACCCCCCTTTACCCGCCGATCACCCCCCAATCACCCCCCCCCCCCCGTCACACTGACACCAAGCAGTTTTTGTTTTTTTCTGATTACTGCATTGGTGTCAGTTTGTGACAGTTAGTGTTGTAGGCCAGTAAGTGTTAGCCCCCTTTAGGTCTAGGGTACCCCCCTAACCCCCACTAATAAAGTTTTAACCCCTTGATCACCCTCCGTCGCCATTGTTACTAAGCGATCATTTTTCTGAGCGCTGTATTAGTGTCACTGGTGACGCTAGTTAAGGAGGTAAATATTTAGGTTCGCCGTCAGCGTTTTATAGCGTCAGGGACCCCCATATACTATCTAATAAATGTTTTAACCCCTTGATGGCCCCCTAGTTAACCCTTTCACCACTGATCACTGTATAACTGTTACGGGTGACGCTGGTTAGTTAGTTTATTTTTTATAGTGTCAGGGCACCCGCCGTTTATTACCGAATAAAGGTTTAGCCCCCTGATTGCCCGGCGGTGATATGAGTCGCCCCAGGCAGCATCAGATTAGCGCCAGTACCGCTAACACCCACGCACGCACCGTACACCTCCCTTAGTGGTATAGTATCTGAACGGATCAATATCTGATCCGATCAGATCTATACTAGCGTCCCCAGCAGTTTAGGGTTCCCAAAAACGCAGTGTTAGCGGGATCAGCCCAGATACCTGCTAGCACCTGCGTTTTGCCCCTCCGCCCAGCCCAGCCCACCCAAGTGCAGTATCGATCGATCACTGTCACTTACAAAACACTAAACGCATAACTGCAGCGTTCGTAGAGTCAGGCCTGATCCCTGCAATCGCTAACAGTTTTCTTGGTAGCGTTTTGGTGAACTGGCAAGCGCCAGCGGCCTAGTACACCCCGGTCGTAGTCAAACCAGCACTGCAGTAACACTTGGTGACGTGGCGAGTCCCATAAGTGCAGTTTAAGCTGGTGAGGTGGCAAGCACAAGTAGTGTCCCGCTGCCACCAAGAAGAAGACAAACACAGGCCCGTCGTGCCCATAATGCCCTTCCTGCATTCGCAAATCCTAATTGGAACCCACCACTTCTGCAGCGCCCGTACTTCCCCCATTCACATCCCCAACCAAATGCAGTCGGCTGCATGAGAGGCATTTTCTTTATGTCCTCCCGAGTACCCCTACCCAACGAACCCCCCCCAAAAAAGATGTTGTGTCTGCAGCAAGCGCGGATATAGGCGTGACACCCGCTATTATTGTCCCTCCTGTCCTGACAATCCTGGTCTTTGCATTGGTGAATGTTTTGAACGCTACCATTCACTAGCTGAGTATTAGCGTAGGGTACAGCATTGCACAGACTAGGCACACTTTCATAGGGTCTCCCAACGCTGTTCAAGAGCTGTAGAGCGCGAGCAACAATTCTAGCACTAGACCTCCTCTGTAACGCTAAACCTGTAACCTATAAAAAAAAAATTTAAAGCGTCGCCTATGGAGATTTTTAATTACTGAAGTTTGGCGTCATTCCATGAGCGTGCGCAATTTTGAAGCGTGACATATTGGGTATCTATTTACTCGGCGTAACATCATCTTTCACATTATACAAAAAAAATCGGGCTAACTTTACTGTTTTCTTATTTTTTAAATCACGAAACTGTTTTTTTTTTTCCAAAAAAAATGCATTGGAAAAATTGTTGCGCAAATACCGTGTGAGATAAAAAGTTGCAACAATCGCCATTTTATTCCCTATATATATATATATATATATATATATATATATATATATATATATATATATATATACACACACATACACACAGGGCTTTTTTTCAGGGGGAACTTGGTGGAACTCAGTTCCACCACCTCTGGCTCAGACCCTTTGGTGCCTGCTCACCACAATCACTTGTAAACACAGAAGTCTGGTTTCTGTGTTTACAACTGACAGCTCTGCACTCTGTGTGTAATGCAAAGTTGCAATGACCGTCATTTTATTCCCTAGGGTGTCTGCTAAAAAAAAAAAAAAAAAAAACAACATATAATGTTTGGGGGTTCTGAGTAATTTTCTAGAAAAAAAAAATGATGATTTTTTTACATGTAGGAGAGAATAGGCCCGGTATGGAAGTGGTTAAATAGGTCCTGATTGGCAGGCGGTAGCATGCACCAAAAGCAACAGGGGGCTTAATTCCTGCTGCTTCCTGCTGCAGCATGTGTACACCTTTGGCTGCTGCCTCAGAAGTTTTCCTTTCATAATAAAAAAAAAAAACAGGAGATATCCATTAATACATTAATTGAATATGCTGCGCTAAAAACTATATAGATTGTAGTGTATACTAAAACTATGTAAAATTAATCAAATTATAATAACTAATTAATGGATATGATATACACACAAAACCAATTTAAAGTGCCTCGTGCATAACTGTGTTTAAAACCATAAACATAAACAAATAACATATAGAAAAAAAGTGCTCCTGTGCAATATATAGGGGTTGATTTACTAAAGGCCAATAGACTTTTGCACCTTGGAAAGTGCAATTGCTCTCTGCAAGTGCAGTTGCTCCAGAGCTTTGTAAATGAGGTAAAGCTTCACTTTGCAAAGAATACCCAATCACATGCAAGGAAAATTTTTAAAAAACTGCATTTTTGCTTGCACATGATTGGTTGATGAAAGTCAGCTGAGCCTCTGCTCATTTACTAAACTCTGGAGCAACTGCTCTTGCCGTGTGCAACTGCACTTTCCAAAGTGCACAGTTTTTTTGCCTTTAGTAAATCAACCCCATAGTGTCCAAATAAGTCGTGAATGACTGTGCTGAAAATAAACAACACTGCAGGAGATATGTGATTCAAATCATAAGACCAAGTGCTCATGTGCATATAAATCGCATCCAACTGCGTCTCTAGTAACGTGATGAAAGTTTGTGTAATTGAAGAACATTAAAAAGTGTGATCCAAGACGTGCTGGGGTGTCTTCACTCAGGTGCCCCCCTTAGGTAGTAAACGCTCACCTTGGAGCGTGCGACTTTGCGCTTAAGCTAAGTTAAAGCGCGCATGTGAACCACCTCTGGGCTCTTTAGAATATCAGGCTCCTGGGTTCCTCAGCATAGTTATCCGGGATATATGAAAGGAACCTCAATAAAATAACCATAACCATTTACTATCAAATATAAGCTCAATTTGTCCTGAAAAAAAAAGTATACTCCACCTGGATGCACAAAGTAGTTGTGATGATATGTACGGTTTACTAACACATGTCAAGATTGCAAATTTGGCTTAGGCATTTAGATTTGTTTTAGCCCCCTTTCACACGAGGCGGACTCCGTTTCTACGGAGCCCGCCTCGGTCCGCCGGCTCAGCGGCAGATCAGTCCGTTGATCTCCGCTGAGCCGGCGGGTGATAGCTCCCTCTCTGCTCACTGAGCGGGGAGGGGCTTGTCAGGCGCCGCTGCCGCCCATGGAGGGATCGGACGAAAACGGACAGCATGTCCGTTTCCGTCAGATCTCACCCAATCCGATCCGCCAGCTACGGACCTGGACGTAGGGCCATCCGTCTGCTTTTAGTGGATCGGACGGGGTCAGATGTCAGTGGACATGTCTCTGCTGATATGCGACGCTCCATAGGCTAACATGGAGCACCCGTTCAGGTCTGCTGTCAAAACTGACAGGCGGACCTGAACGGTCCGATCGTGTGAAAGGGGCCTTACCCTTAGATGTGAATGGGGTTAAAAAGAAGAAAATAAAAAGGGCAGACTTGCTGGACCACTTGGTTATTTTCTGCTGTCATTTTCTGAAATGTCTAGGTTTCTCTAGATACTGTATTGTCGGGGAGTGACAAAGCTGCCAAAATCTATTTTCACAAAGAGTTGTCTCTTTCGATGGATGGGGTAACACGGACCTTATGAACTTGTCATCAACCATTTATATCTCTAAGATCTAAAAGCAGCTTTGGGCATTAATTCAGAGAGAAAAATAGGCCATTTTTGAGAAGATCTTCTCTCCCTGCTTATAAACAAAGCCCTAGGGCTGATCATGTTTATGATGGAACAGGGCACAGCTCTGCAGAGAAGCTTCATATGATGTAGTCAGTGATCATGGTGTCATGGGAGAGAGGCGGCTGTACGAGAAGCTGGGCGAGGAGGAGCTTCAAGAACAAAGGAAGCAAAGACAGGGAAAAAAAAGGGAAAATATCATACATTCTATGAAAGAAAAAGGCAGAGGACAAACTAGTCCCCGCTGCTTGTCGGAGTGGAGGCCTCAGGAAAGCAGCAATTTGACAGTTTACTTACAGCCTAGCTGGAGGCTGTCACGTCTAATCCCAGATTCTGCTGGGAAATGTCATGTTCAGGGGGTTTCATGTACAAAACATGGCAGACATTCTGTCTCAATTATTTTAAAGAGAAACTCGAAAGTAAAAAAAAAACAAAAAAACTCATTGCATGAAGGTAAAGTCAATGCTGCCAAACCATAAAATCTTTGCATTATCTATGTGGTCGGTCTTTGAATTTCGCTAAATTTGGCAGCCACTTGCCAAAATTTGGCCCTTCTGTTTACAAATCTTTGTAACGCTGGCCGTACAATTACAGATTTTTCTGTCTACACTATATAGTGCAGTTGGAGGAATCCCCTGATGGGTTATTGCAGTGATGGCGAACATTTATGAGCCCGAGTGCCCAAAGAGCGACAGAAAATCAACTTATTTATTTCAAAGTGACAACACGGAATTTAACCTGCCAGTGGCTCTGTACAGAGGATGGGACTGATCATCCCTCTGAATCAGCCCTAAGGGACCAAAAACGTACGATTCTGCCCAGAAAAAAACTTTTGTGGTTTTTCAAAGGAATGCGTTATGCTCAGAATGCAGGGATCAGGAGTGCGTTACGCTCTGGTAAGGATGCAGCACTGGTAAGGATGCATTTCCTGAGCACTGGGCATTGGGTATACCCAGCCATACATTCCATGGTTATATGGTTACTGCGCGATTGTTTGGGTATGTGGATGCATAACGGCGCCTAGATGTTTTTGTTTTACACAACGTTGTCTTTTTAGATGGTTGTAGGTTGGAGGAGCATCTTTTTGTTTTTGGCCTGTTGTTTTTATTGATACATTTTTGTCATAAATTTTCCATCATTTTTGTTTTCTATTTTTTTGATTGCTATATCCCTGTGGCTCTGTTTGTGGCATCTTGAATGTTCCTTCTCCCTGGCACAGTCCTTCTCTCTTGTATGCAGCTTTTCGGCCACTGAGCCCCACTTCCTTTGGATAGGGAGTGGAAGAGCTCTCAGTAATATTTGTTTATTTATAGAGAGGGCTCGGCGTGCCTGCTGTGGCATGCGTGCCACAGGTTTGCCATCACTGGGCTATTGTATTCTGACAGCTCCAGCTGTCAGAATTTTCAAACGACAGCTGCATCTGTTTAGGTGAAGCCGCTGTTCAACAGATAATATCCGCCTGGCAATTTTTCTTGCACTGTATTAAAATATGAATGGTGTCAGTAGGGCAGTGGCCGGTCTCAGTAGAGAAGTGGATTGATGAGAAGGGCAGAGGTTGGTGGCAGTAGAGCAGTGGACAGTGTCAGTAGAGCAGTGGATGGTGTCAGTAGAGCAGTGGATGGTGTCAGTAGAGCAGTGGATGGATCAGTAGGGCAGAGGTTGGTGTCAGTAGAGCAGTGGCCGGTCTCAGTAGAGCAGTGGATGGGTCAGTAGGGCAGAGGTTGGTGTCAGTAGAGCAGTGGGCAGTCTCAGTAGAGCAGTAGATCGGTCAGTAGGTCAGAGGTTGGTGTCAGAAGAGCAGTGGACGTGTCAGTAGGGCAGTGGACTTTTTAAGTAGGGCAGAGGTTGGTGTCAGTAGAGCAGTGGACAGTGTCAGTAGGGCAGAGATTGGTGTCAGTAGTTTTTTTTAAAATTATTTTATTGTTTTATTATTTTGAACAATATTATTTTTTTTAGGAGCCCCGTTGGAGGGCATTGGTGAAATATCAGGAGTCTAAACTTCAGCAGGGCAGCTGCAGTGGGAATCTTCTTCGCACAGGGCCTATGCATGAAGGTAAAAAAAACTTTCTGTGTGCAGCAGCTCCCCCTCCCCCCAATACTTACCTGAGCCCCATCGTGATCCAGCAATGTGCACGGAAGTCTCGGCTCTCCGGGGATTCTTCCTCATCATTGGCTGGTTCAGCAGCAGGAGCCATTGGCTCCCACTGCTCTCAATCACAGCCAGTGAGCCAATGAGAAGAGAGAGGGGGTGGGGCCGAGCCGCAGATCCGTGTCTGATTGGACCTGCAGAGCAGCAGCTCAGAAGCGAGTCTGCTTGGGTGCCCCCACAGCAAGCTATTTGCTGTAGGGGCACTTGGCAGGAGGGTGGAGCTAGGAGCACTGGTGGGGGACCCCCGCACTGATCAGGTAAGTATAACATGTCTGTTATGCAAGAAAAACACCTGACTGTGATATAACTTTAATGTAAAAGCGATCCTAGTGGCTAGTTAGCCGCTGGATCGCTTTTACAGGTGGCAGAAGGGGACCCCCCCCTCTCCTGCTGCCTTCTGCCGCCTTTCCGGGCTCTCCCATCCCACCAGCTGACTAAAGAGATAACCAAGGACTGGAACATCCCCAATCATCTCTATGGTCTAAGAAAGCGGAAGTGATGAGTATTTTGTCCCTTCCAGTTTCAGCCAATGTAAACGGGCCTTTGCCGGCCTGTGAAAGCGTCAGATCAGACCAATCTTGGTTTGATCGGATGCTTTTAAGGGCAGAAGAGAGAGGTCAATTAGACCTCAGATCTCTCAGTAAAGAGTACCTGTCACTGCCCATGATAGCAATAAAGGTGTTCAAAAGAAAAATATAAAACGCCCCATCATCCCGTGCTTGCACGCAAAAGTGGACACATACGTAGGTCGTGCACACATATGTAAACAGTGCTCAGAGGTATTACTGTGAACACTATAGCGAGAGCAATAATTCTATCACCAGACTTCCTGTGTAACTCTAAACTGATAACCTGTAAGGCTTATAAAGCATCACCTATGGAGATTTTTTAGGTACCGTAGTTTGGCGCCGCTCCACAACCATGCGCAATTTTAAAGCATGACATGTATCTATTTACGCATTATTCTTTTATATTTTACCAAACAATTGGGTATTATATTGTGTTTATCTGCATTCAAATTAACTAAAGTGCATTTTTTTCCCAAAAAAATTGCGTTTGAAAAACTCCTGCACAAATATTCTGTAACATTAAAATATGCAACCCCACCAGCTTATTCCCTAGAGCCTCTGCTTAAAAATATATATATAATGTTTGGGGGTTCTAAGTCATTTTCTAGCAAATAAAATTGAGGTTTTTTTTACATGTAGGAGAGGAATGTCAGAATTGGCCCAGACTGGAAGTGGTTAAATAATAGTAGGCCTTTATAGTAAATCTGAACCCAGGCTGGTTATTTCCAAAGTCATCCTAATGAGACCTTAGAAAAACAAATTCATCAGTCCCCTTTCCACCTCGTTAATTCTTGCTATATAATTAGCCTCACATCAATGGTGACTGGCACAGGCTCCGCCCACCCTTCAGGGTCCTTGTTCTGGGTGACAGCTCGGTATAGATGATAGGACTCGTGTAATTGATAAATTGCTGTATTCTCATACAGTGAAAGGAAAAGCTAAATAGAATATCTACTCTGGAGGTAAAACATCATCCCTATGCTAAGGTGACCAGATTTTTAAAATGAAATCCGGGGACATTATTTTTTTTTCTTATTAGAAAATGGTAAACTATTTCATAAGCATATTTTCCTCAAATTATATATACAGTGTATGTGGTATGTGTTTATGGAATGATTGTATGATATATAAGTTATTTCTCACACTTTGTCCAAAAATAAAGATTAAAAAAAAAGATACATCTTAGAATTTTTTGAGATATGACTACCAAATGTTATGAAGATAAGAGATAAGGGCTCAGGGGTGCGCTACATAAAGAATGCAGGGCTCAGGAGTGCGCTATATAAAGAATGCAGGGCTCAGGAGTGCGCTGCATAAAGAATGCAGGGCTCAGGAGTGCACTACATAAAGAGTGCAGGGCTCAGGAGTGCGCTACATAAAGAGTGCAGGGCTCAGGAATACGCTATATAAAGAATGCAGGGCTTGAGTCTTGAGGGCGTGGCTTGACCTCAGTGGAAGATGGCCGCCTAACCCGCAAGCTCCCGCTGACAGACATTCTACTGACTTCCACGGAGATAATACGCACTGTTAACCACCCGAAAACCATGGGGACATCCTCCCGCAGCTCCTCCGCCTCACGATCACGTTCTCCCCGCGATCTAGGCGGCGGAGTGACCCAGAGCATCCCAGAAATGTTCCGGATGCAGGCAGGCAATATGGTGCCCTCGCAAGGCAGGCAGCTGCCTACAAGCCAGGCACCAACGGGAACATCTCACAAGCTCATCTCCTAATAACGGGGAAATCCTCCTGACACCGCACCAACAACCCAGCCTAAACGACCTCCACTCAGTTGCAGCTGACATTAAGGAGACCCTGATGGCGGCAATCACAGACCTCCGAATTGACATACAGTCAATTGCGGGACGGGTCCAGGAGGTAGAGAAAGTGACGGCTTCACAGTCCAATGCAATTTGCAGGGCCCAACAAGTTATAGAAACACACTCCCTGCAACTCCGTGACCTTAATAGACGTATGGAAGCAGGGTGCATTGATGAGCTGTGACCCTAATTTTGCTTCAAAGTTCTTTATTTAAAATGTAAGTTTTTTCCTTAAACGTCCCTCCTAAAATTGGGGTGCGTGTTATACACCGATAAATACGGTACTTCTCTCAATGCACAAAAATAAGGCCGACATTATCTTCTTACAGGAAACACATTTTAAAGTAGACTCCACTCCGAAACTCTCTAGCGCCCGTTACCCAGCCTCCCTACATGCAACCAACCAAGTTTCTAGATCCAAAGGGGTCTCCATCTTCTTTGCGAAACATTGCCCTTTTCAAATTTCAGACACATGTCTAGATAAGGAAGGCTGCTACTTCTTTGTGAAGTGTTCCCTTCACGGAAAACCGGTCACCCTGGCGACTATCTATGCACCAAATTCCAAACAAGTCCCATTCTTTAGATCAACACTACAACTACTGTCAACCTTTCAGGAAGGCATCCTCATCCTAGGCGGAGACTTATGTCCCCCTTAACCCCCTGCATGACATATCTACTGGAACCTCTACTATGCCGTATAAAGCACTACGCACAATTAAAACTCAACTTCAGGGACTAAAACTACAGAACACTTGGCGTATGCTATACCCTAACGTGAAAGACTATACATTCTATACATTCAGCCCCCCACAACCGTTACTCTAGACTTGACTACCTATTCATCTCGCAAAGAGATCTGATGATGCTCACTGCAGCTGCCATAGACCCCATGTACTTATCAGACCATCACTCTATATCCATGTCCATAGCATTCCCAGACATCCCATCACAATCTTCAATATGGCACCTAGACCCCTCTCTACTCACAGACAGCACAATCACACCCAAAATAAGCAAACGACTACACCAATACTTCAGAGAAAATAATTCCTTGGATATATCACCGATGCTGAGGTGGGAGGCGCACAAATGCACCATAAGAGGTGAACTAATCACAATCTCCGTAAAACGCAAAAGAGACAGACAGTCTTACATTAAAAAGCTGACGACCCGTATCCACATGTTAGAACAAGCACATAAATCCACCCAAGCAGCATCCTCACTACACAAACTTGTCCATGCCATGGCAGAACTACTGGAGGAACTCAATATAAAAACTAAACAAAATTATATACTAACCCAAAAAATATTCTACGAATACGGAAACAAATTCGGAAAGCTCCTAGCGAAAGCCCTCCGATCTAAGAAAGAATCCACAACAATTCACTCTCTCAACAATTCAACAGGACATGAAATAATAACCAATGACGAGATAGCAAATGAATTTGTTAAATACTATACCCACCTATACAACCTAGGACCCACGGACATATGACCAGAAAATTCTAGACACAAACTGATCAAAGAATTCCTCACAAAATATAGCCCCAAACGACTGTCTGATTTTGAGGAAAGAGACCTAGATCACCCAATCTCCTCTGAAGAGGTTGACACAGCACTTAAACAGTTGAAAATGGGAAAGAGTCCAGACCCAGGCAGCCTGACGACGGGTTATTATAAGACCTTTAGCGACACACTTCAAACACATTTCCTATGAGCATTCAACTCCATTACGTCTGACCACCTCGCTGCCCCATGACCTCCTCACAGCACACAGCGGTAATCCCAAAACCAAATAAGGACCCCTCACTAGTCACCAATTATCAGAAGATTTCTTTATTAAATGTGGACCTCAAACTCTACGCCAAAATCCTAGCCAATCGTCTTCTGCCCTTATTACCCAAACTCATCTAGTTAGACCAGGTGGGCTTCATACCGGGCAGAGAGGCAAGAGACAACACCATAAAAGCAATCAATACACAGATGGTTAACTTCTACACAACACCGCAGATTTTTTTTATCCCTAGATGCAGAGAAGGCATTCGATAGAGTGTCCTGGGACTATATGTTGGAAGCCCTCAAAACGATTGGCATACATGATCGTATGTTACAATTTATTTTGGCTCTATACTCCTCCCCAACGGCCAAGGTCCGAGTCAATGGCTACCTATTGAATGGCTTCATTATACCGAATGGTATCCGTCAGGGTTGCCCTCTCTCTCTCCATTAATTTTTGTACTTACCCTAGAACCTTTACTACAATGCCTCAGGTCTAACCCCGACATTAAAGGGGTCACAATCGCTAAAAATACCTATAAACTAGCGGCTTTCGCCGACGACATCCTCTTAATCCTCACGGAAACACACATTACGTTACCCAACCTACTCAAAGATTTCACCACATTTAAAATTATGACCAACTTCCAAATAAACTTCACAAAATTAGAAGCACTGAATATATCCCTAGAGAAGGACACGCTCACACAATGTCAAACGAACTTCCCCTTCAAATGGAGTCAGGACTCGATCACCTATCTAGGGATCCAGTTACCCTCTAAATTATCCAACCTGTATACCAAAAACTACATCCCGATTCTCCAAAACATTCAAAAAGATTTGAAGTCATGGTCCACCAGTCTTTTCTCATGGTTTGGCAGAGCATAAATAGTCAAAATGAACATCCTCCCGAGAATATTGTATATCCTTCAGGCAGTGCCCATAAAACTACCCAAAACTTTTTTGCCTCTGTCCGTAAAGCTTGCACAGTATTTGTGTGGGGTAAAGCACACCCAAGACTGAGTTTTGAGAGACTAACATTACCCAAGTTAAAAGGAGGCATAGGCTTTCCAGATATAGCCAAATACCACTGGGCCTGCCAGTTAGCAAGAATCATAGACTGGAATGTTCATTCTACCACCAAAGCTTGGGTAGACATTGAACATACATTCTCTACCTTACCATTGCGCCAACCACCATGGACCGCTCCAACGCATATACCACCAGAATGCAAACAACACCCTCTAATTGGCAACACACTACAAATATTCAATAAGGCATGTCACAAATTCAAAATATCCTCCGCACTGGGCCCACTAACGCCTATCCGTAACCAGTGTTAATTTTGTCGACTAAAACAACTAAAACATTTTAGTTGACTAAATGAATATTATTTTAGTTGACTAAAATACGACTAAAACTAAAACAACTGAGATGACTAAAATAAGACTAAAACTAAAATGGCATTTTAGTCAAAAGACTAAAATGGGACTAAAACAATGCCATTTTAATCAAAAGACTAATGCCGCGTACACACGGTCGGACTTTCTATCCTACTTGGTCCGGCACACTTTCCGACGGACTTTGTCCGCCAGGTGCGCCAGACTTTAAACGGACGGACTTGCCCACACACGACCGGACTTTCCGGCGGGCTAAGTCCGCCCGTCTTTCCGACGGACTTTCGCCGGAGTTACGGCGGACTTTCAAAATGAACGGACTTGCCCACACACGGACAAGTCAGTTCATTTTGAACGTGACTCAGGTGTGACGGGACTAGAAAAGGAAGTCAATCTTGCCGCTTTTATCGGCGAGATTGACACCTTGCGAGCCCCGTCGCGGGGCATACCAGGCCCTTAGGTCTGGTATGGATTATAAAGGGAACCCCCTACGCCGAAAAAACGGCGTGGGGTCCCCCCTAAAATCCATACCAGACCCCGATCCGAGCACGCAGCCTGGCCGGTCAGGAAAGGGGGTGGGGACGAGCGAGCGCCCCCCCCCCCCTCCTGAACCGTACCAGGCCGCATGCCCTCAACATGAGGGGTGGGTGCTTTGGGGGAGGGGGGCGCCCTGCGGGGCCCCCCACCCCAAAGCACCTTGTCCCCATGTTGATGAGGACAAGGGCCTCTTCCCGACAACCCTGGCCGTTGGTTGTCGGGGTCTGCGGGCGGGGGCTTATCGGAATCTGGGAGCCCCTTTAATAAGGGGGCCCCCAGATCCCGGCCCCCCCACCCTATGTGAATGAGTATGGGGTACATGGTACCCCTACCCATTCACCTAGGGAAAAAGTGTAAGTAATAAAACACACTACACAGGTTTTTAAAATAGTTTATTAAACAGCTCCGGGGGGGGATCTTCCTCCGGCTTCGGGGGTCCCTCCGCTTCATCTTCTCCCGGCGTCCAGTTGGTTCTTCTCCCGGTGTTCCAGTTCTTCGGCCGGCTCCTCTGCTGTCTTCAGGTAGCTCTCTTTCCAGCAGAGGTCCGGACTCCTGGGCTTCTGGGCTTCTGGGCTTCTGGGCTTCTTCTCTTGTCTTCTCTTCTCCAGATGTTGACACGACGCTCTCTCCGGCTGGACTGCTCTCCGAGGGCTGCGTTGTGACTTATATAGGCGGAGACCCCGCCCCCTTTTGATGTCACAGTCCCTGGGCATGCTGGGACTGTGACGTTTTAGGGGGCGTGGTCAACATCACCCAGTGACCACGCCCCCTAAAACGTCACAGTCCCAGCATGCCCAGGGACTGTGACATCAAAAGGGGGCGGGGTCTCCGCCTATATAAGTCACAACGCAGCCCTCGGAGAGCAGTTCAGCCGGAGAGAGCGTCGTGTCAACATCTGGAGAAGAGAAGACAAGAGAAGAAGCCCAGAAGCCCAGAAGCCCAGGAGTCCGGACCTCTGCTGGCAAGAGAGCTACCTGAAGACAGCAGAGGAGCCGGCCGAAGAACTGGAACACCGGGAGAAGAACCAACCGGACGCCGGGAGAAGATGAAGCGGAGGGACCCCCGAAGCCGGAGGAAGATCCCCCCCCGGAGCTGTTTAATAAACTATTTTAAAAACCTGTGTAGTGTGTTTTATTACTTACACTTTTTCCCTAGGTGAATGGGTAGGGGTACCATGTACCCCATACTCATTCACATAGGGTGGGGGGCCGGGATCTGGGGGCCCCCTTATTAAAGGGGCTCCCAGATTCCGATAAGCCCCCGCCCGCAGACCCCGACAACCAACGGCCAGGGTTGTCGGGAAGAGGCCCTTGTCCTCATCAACATGGGGACAAGGTGCTTTGGGGTGGGGGGCCCCGCAGGGCGCCCCCCTCCCCCAAAGCACCCACCCCCCATGTTGAGGGCATGCGGCCTGGTATGGTTCAGGAGGGGGGGGCGCTCGCTCGTCCCCACCCCCTTTCCTGACCGGCCAGGCTGCGTGCTCGGATCGGGGTCTGGTATGGATTTTAGGGGGGACCCCACGCCGTTTTTTCGGCGTAGGGGGTTCCCTTTATAATCCATACCAGACCTAAGGGCCTGGTATGCCCCGCGCTCGCCGCAATAGGAAAATGTGTTTTTCCTATTGCAGCGAGCGCGAGATGCAATACCCTGCCCTCGTGTCGTATCTGGTCCGTCGGACCAGCATACACACGAGCGGGCTTTCCGTCGGACCAGCACACACACGAGCGGACTTTCCGCCCGAAACTGAGTCCGGCGGAAAGATTTAAAACTTTCTTCAAATCTAGGTCCGGCGGGCTTTTGGGAAAAAGTCCGCCGGAAAAGTCCGCCGGCGCCTACACACGGGCGGATTGTCCGGCACACTCTGGTCTGCCGGACTAAGTATGCCGGAAAATCCGACCGTGTGTACGCGGCATTAGACTAAAACTAAATTGAAATTTGACTTTAAAATTAACATTGGTCTGTAGTGCATGTTCATACCTCAATGCCATAATAAATAACATATTAGATTTTTCACTCCAGCAATATATAATGAGTTTGGAAATTGTAGAGAAAAGTTAACTAAAGCATTACAATTTAATTACACCTATTAGATTTTATACAACTAAAATGAGTTTTAGTCGACTAAAATGTACTGGAGATTTTAGTCGACTAAAACGTAGGATATTTTAGTCGACTAAAATGTACTGGAGATTTAGTCGACTAAATACGACTTAAACTAAAATATTTGCAAAAGACTAAAATGGGACTAAAACTAAAATGCCATTTTAGTCCTAAGACTAATGCCCCGAACACACGGTCGGATTGTCCGACGGAAAATGTGTGATAGGACCTTGTTGTCGGAAATTCTGACCATGTGTAGGCTCCATCACACATTTTCCATCGGATTTTCCGACACACAAAGTTTGAGAGCAGGATATAACATTTTCCGACAACAAAATCCGTTGTCGGAAATTCCGATCGTGTGTACACAAATCCGACAGACAAAGTGCCACGCATGCTCAGAATAAATAAAGAGATGAAAGCTATTGGCTACTGCCCCGTTTATAGTCCCGACGTACGTGTTTTACGTCACCACGTTTAGAACGATCGGATTTTCTGACAACTTTGTGTGACCGTGTGTATGCAAGACAAGTTTGAGCCAACATCCATCGGAAAAAATCCTAGGATTTTGTTGATGGAATGTCCGAACAAAGTCCGACCGTGTGTACGGGGCATAAGACTAAAACTAAATTGAAATTTGCTGCCAAAATTAACACTGTCCGTAACAACCCAGACTTCTCACCAGGTCTCACAGACACCTTCCTCACAGATGTTTGGCCCCACTCTGACATACGAGCTGAACACTTTTTCAAGAGAAACTTCTTCCTAAACAGCCAAACTGACCACACAATCGTCAGGACACCCCTTTCCCTTTTGGTCATATATCCAACTTAGACATTTCTTGAACATTCCTCATACATGCGCTGCGCACGCACAAAACACACCCTTCGGAGGACTATGCACAAGAACGGAACCGCAGAGACACCTAATTTCATACATGTACTCCCTCCTGTTCTCGGACCACAATCCCATATCCAACATAGCGAGTCAAAGATGGGAAAGGGATCTTTCTATAAACCTCTCAGAAGAGGAATAAGAAAATATCTATTCGTACATCCATAAGGGTTCGAACAATATTTCTGCACAAGAAAATGGATTTAAGGTTTTCTCCAGATGGTACAAAACCCCTCTTAGACTACATAAAATTTTCCCCACCGTGCCCCCCAACTGTTGGAGGTGCGCAGACAACGACGGTTCACTCCTACATATATGGTGGTCCTGCCCCCGAATTCAGCCTTTCTGGACAGAGTACATCCTCTCACTACTCTAATAACCACATATCCATTAGACTTTTCCCCTGCCCTAATGCTTTCTACTTCACTCATCCATTCCTAAAAAGCATTACCACTGATCCCTATCTCTACACCTAATAAACGCAGCAAAAATGTGTATTCCAGCACAATGGAAAGCAACAAATCCCTCAACCATCGTGGATTGGTTCAGACGCATAAACAAAGTTGCAGACATGGAACTGGTTCATCAAGCCAGAGACACACCTACCAAATTCCAGAAAACCTGGTTGCGTTGGCGCCACTTCGAGACATCTACTGAATATTCCCAATTGGTATCCCGGTAAAAATTTGCTGAAACATATTGTCAGGTCGGAGGAGGAGGAAGGAAATGCCCTTGCATATCCCTTTCAATCCATATCCCTGTGTATTCCCTTCCCAACCCCTTTACCCGCCAGGGATGATAAGGTCACACATAGCCGTCCCCGGGCAACGAGCTTCTCCCCTACTGCCCCTTTTCCTGCACACCCACTTCCACCACGATCCCTTTTAGAAAGCTCCTTCCGCCCCAGTCAGATTTCCTCCTGACTCCCCCCATATTCCCACTACCTACACCAGATCTTCCCTAAAGTTGTGATAGATTAACCTGACCACAGAATAGGCCTATTTGAACCACCATACTCTGTAGGGATTGCTAGTGGTCCGGAGACCGCAACCCTACGAGAAACCATCACTTAGAGATACACTTGGCCAATAACCGTGGAAGACACAACAAAACCAATAATTATCAAGAGCTTTCACACATATGGACTCCTTGAACATTCTACATAAAACATACACTCTCACAGCCACTTTAACCAACAAGCTCCCTAATACATGCATTAGGAAAAATACAGCACTCTGTTCAATCACTTTCCCCGCATCATGCAGGTAACTGTTTTTATTATACGTTGGGTTATCCACATATATTGTTTAAACAATATTTTTCATAAACCTTGATCACATATACGTTGTACACCCTAGAATACTGTCATCTATCTTCACGACAATGCATTTGAAATTGTGTACCTTATGACTCTGTATACCCGTATATTTCATATTCAGTATACAATAAAAACCTTTTGGAAAAAAAAAGAATGCAGGGCTCATCAGTGTGCTACATAAAGAATGCAGGGCTCAGCTGTGCCCATCAATGCAGCCTGACCAGTGCCCATCAATGCAGCCTCACCAGTGCCCATCAATGCAGCCTGACCAGTGCCCATCAATGCAGCCTCACCAGTGCCCATCAATTCAGCCTCACCAGTGCCCATCTGTGCAGCCTCACCAGTGCCCAGCAATGCAGCGTCACCAGTGCCTATCTATGCAGCCTCACCATTGCCCAGCAATGCAGCCTCACCAGTGCCCGACAATGCAGACTCACCAGTGCCTATTTATGCAGCCTCACCAGTTTCTATCTATGCAGCCTCACCAGTGCCCAGGAATGCAGCCTCACCTGTGCTCAGGAATGCAGCCTCACCTGTGCACAGGAATGCAGCCTTACCAGTGCCCAGCAATGCAGCCTCGCCAGTGCCCAGCAGTGCAGCCTTACCAGTGCCCAGGTATGCAGCCTCACCAGTGCCGATCTATGCAGCCTCACCATTGCCCGGCAATTCAGACTCAACAGTACCCAGCAATGCAGACTCACCAGTGCCCATCTATGCAGCCTCACCAGTTTCTATCTGTGCAGCCTCACCAGTGCCCAGGAATGCAGCCTCACCTGTGCTCAGGAATGCAGCCTCACTTGTGCGCAGGAATGCAGCCTTACCAGTGCCCTGCAATGCAGCCTCGCCAGTGCCCAGCAGTGCAGCCTTACCAGTGCCCATCTATGCAGCCTCACCAGTGCCTATCTATGCAGCCTCACCATTGCCCGGCAATTCAGACTCACCAGTACCCAGCAATGCAGACTCACCAGTGCCCATCTATGCAGCCTCACCAGTGCCCAGGAATGCAGCCTCACCAGTGCCCAGGAATGCAGCCTCACCTGTGCTCAGGAATGCAGCCTCACTTGTGCGCAGGAATGCAGCGTAAGCATTGCCCAGCAATGCAGCTTTACCTGTGCCCAGGCATGCAGCTTCACCTGTGCCCAGCAATGCAGCCTCACCAGTGCCCAGCAATGCAGCCTCACCAGTGCCCAGCAATGCAGCCTCACCTGTGCCCAGGAATGTAGCCTTACCAGTGCCCAGCAGTGCAGCCTTACCAGTGCCCAGCAGTGCAGCCTTACCAGTGCCCAGCAGTGCAGCCTTACCAGTGCCCAGCAATGCAGCCTCACCAGTGCCCAGCAGTGCAGCCTCACCAGTGCCCAGGAATGCAGCCTCACCTGTGCCCAGTAATGCAGCCTCACCTGTGCCCAGGAATGCAACCTCACCAGTGCAGAGCATCAGCAATGCAGCCTCACCTGTGCCCAGGAATGTAGCCTTACCAGTGCCCAGCAATGCAGCCTCACCAGTGCCCAGCAATGCGGCCTCACCAGTGCCCAGCAATGCAGCCTCACCAGTGCCCAGCAGTGCAGCCTCACCAGTGCCCAGCAGTGCAGTCTCACCAGTGCCCAGCAGTGCAGCCTCACCAGTGCCCAGCAGTGCAGCCTTACCAGTGCCCAGGAATGCAGTCTCACCAGTGCCCAGAAATGCAGCCTCACCAGTGCCCATCAATGCAGCCTCACCTGTGCCCAGGAATGCAGCCTCGCTGTGCCCAGGAATGCAGCCTCACCAGTGCAGAGGATCGGAGAGGAGAGCCAGCCAGATCATCACATAGGCTGGCTTCTCCCACTGTGTCAGCTTTAATTTGAATCGCTGGGTGCCCACCGTCACACAAGTCCCGCCTCCTGGATCGGCTCCCACCTATGATAGACAGCACATGTTCCTGCATTGGACAAGTGTGCTGTGTGTCAAAAGAGCCATACCAGAATGCGGGACTTTATGTGACAGCGGGCACCTGGTGATTCAAATTAAAGCTGACACAGTGGGAGACGCTGGCCTGACACCCCCCCCATACTGACCCCTCTGCCTCAGCACCCATCCTACAATCCGGGCACAAATCCGGGGACAGACATTCTCCGGGGACTGTGTCCTTGATCCAGGGACTGTCCCTGGATACCGGGGACGTCTGGTCACCCTACCCTATGCACCAGGCTAGATTGTAATAATTCTACCCCTCTACCGAGGTTACTTTAAGTAGGGGGTTTTAGGGCTCACTCTCCCAGACATATTCGTGTTTTCTGCATGGAATGCAGGTACTTGCTGGCAGAGCTAGCAGAAGATCCTGCATAAAATACCGACCTAAAGCACTCGCGTGTGGACACGTACACTTCTTATTTTATTCCAATGAATGACTACACATGTATGTGTTTATGCACATTTATGTGCATAAAATATGCAGATCTGTGCTGCCCTTGAGGCAGCTGTGTCCTGCTTTTTTTGCGTGCGACTAAACGCAGCACACATTTTCGCATGTACAGTGCCTTGAAAAAGTTTTCATACCCCTTGAAATTTTTCACATTTTGTCATGTTACAACCAAAAATGTAAATGTATTTTATTGGGATTGTATGTGATAGACCAACACAAAGTGGCACATAATTGTGAAGTGGAAGGAAAATGATAAATGGTTTTTTAAAAATGTTTTACAAATAAATATCTGAAAAGTGTGGTGTGCATTTGTATTCAGCCCCCTTTACTCTGATACCCCTAACTAAAATCTAGTGGAACCAATTGCCTTCAAGTCACCTAATTAGTAAACAGAGTCCCCTGTGTGTAATTTAATCTCAGTATAAATACAGCTGTTCTGTGAAACCCTCAGAGGTTTGTTAGAGAACCTTAGTGAACAAATAGCATCATGAAGGCCAAGGATAATGTTGTGAATAAGTTTAAAGCATAGTTAGGTTCTAAAAAAACATCCCAAGCTTTGAACATCTCATTGAGCACTGTTCAATCCATCATCCGAAAATGGAAAGAGTATGACAGAACTGCAAACCCACCAAGACATGGCCGTCCACCTAAACTGACAGGCCGGGCAAGGAGAGCATTAATCAGAGAAGCAGCCAAGAGGTCCATGGTAGGATAAAATATGGGGATTTCCGCGCTCACAGACTTAGGTGTGCAGCCTCCCCTTAGACAGCCCTTCTAGAGGGTGGCTAATACTAGAGAATATTTTACAAAAATAGGGGTAAGTGGCGCTACCTTTATTGGGGTATCTAATGTGAAAGTAAGTGCTGAATGTGTATTTTAAGAGCACCCGCTCTGAAGGGTAAAAATCAAAAATCAAATTAAATAAAAATAAAACTATTTGCATGGATGTGTCCCCACCTCTGTGTAAATGGGGGAATCTACTCTACAGACGTCCCCTCTGGGATATGTGTAATAAACCAATTGGTTAATCATTAAGTACCACGTGAAAACTATTCTAAAACATGTATTTAATACCCTCCATCCATCCAGAGACCTCTTGGGTAGTGATGAGAGGAGTATTAAATAATAAATTATAAATGAGCAAACCAAATATTATAGGTATTTCGTGACCACATAAAAAACATATGAAATCCTTATGAACGTGAGAGTCCAATCCCACATGTGAAGAAAAAAATTTAAATTATATATAAATAATTGCAGTAAAAAAACTTAGCAGTCCCAGCATAACATTATATATATATATGAATCAAAATGTTCCAGCAAAAAGGTGTATATATAATGTGTTCCAACGGAGCAGCTACACCCCCCCCCCCCCACTTCCTTCTGTGTAGCTGCTCCCACTCCCTTTGAATTCAATCCAATATTCTCTCCTTACATAATCCATTCTCTTGGAATTTGGGCATATAGGATCCCCTAAAAACTACCCCCTCTATAAGGATATACATAGAGATATATATAGATATGGCCCCCCTCCCCTCATTTCTTCTGTTATATGCCCATCTAGGGCATGAGGGGGACCCTGTATATTGGTAAACAAATTCATCCCTTATGGTATATAAGTTCCCGATACACATATATATAATGGTGATATATGATAATGTTAACTCCCTAGTCTAATACATACATGTGGTAATTTAATCAGGGGAAGAACAAACTGATAGGGCTTAATGGTGAGGTTATGTAATGATATGGACACTTTAGTAACAGCCTTAATAATTAGCATGTCAAGAACCATTTAGGATAAGGAGTGGTAGTACACAAACTTACCTATAGGGGTCTCTCCCTAAGATGGTATAGGCCTCCCCTATGACCTTATAATTCAAGTGCATAGACTAGGGAAATGGTATATCCAAAACAATAATCTGAATCAGTGGGAAATTTATATTATATGGAATTAACCTATTTTTCTTGTTTAGAGCATATTATATTATTATACATGTTTGCCTCATATGTTGGTAAGCGGGAATATAAGGTTTCATAATTTACGAACATCCCAACAAAACCCCTCAATACATTGCACCAACCCGGTAGGAAAGGATTTGTAAAATACGTAATTAATCCGCCCATGGGAGGAGCTTTGTTGTAACTGGGTATCCCCGCTTGCCTACATATAGCTCAGTATGAGGGATGCAAGCTACGCCTTTGACAACGTCGATGACGAAACGCGTAAGGCGGAGCTACGCGATCACGTCACACGCGGAAGTGGAAGAGAGTGTGGAACGCAGCTGAGGCGCACGCCGCTCAGCTGACGGCCTGGAATTCACTAGCTCTCTGTGTGCACACCACTTAACGCAGTGTGAAGGCTTGGCTTTGTTTTTTTGCTTTTTTATGTTATATATTTTTATTTAATAGCCCGGAATGTTGGGCATTTAATTTTTTAATAAAGTAAATTTTTTTTAAAAAAACGTATTACACTACGGGAGCCCTGTTTCCTTTCCTATGTGGATTACCTTATTCCGGACGGGTTTTGTGGCTGAAGCGGGAGGACCCAGGAACAACCTCATTGGAACCTAGGATACCATATCAGAGTGTAACACTACGTGCCTACTACCCCTGCAGGGGTACAGGGAGCTGGTGAGTGGGGATCCTTGAAGGGGAGCACCGCAAGTCACTGGATGATAGCTGATTGCTTGCACAAAAGTCACTAATTACAAAGAATACTGCTGGAACACCGTTGGAACACATTATATATACACCTTTTTGCTGGAACATTTTGATTCATATATATATAATGTTATGCTGGGACTGCTTAGTTTTTTTACTGGAATTATTTATATATAATTAAAAATTTTTTCTTCACATGTGGGATTGGACTCTCACGTTCATAAGGATTTCATATGTTTTTTATGTGGTCACGAAATACCTATAATATTTGGTTTGCTCATTTATAATTTATTATTTAATACTCCTCTCATCACTACCCAAGAGGTCTCTGGATGGATGGAGGGTATTAAATACATGTTTTAGAATAGTTTTCACGTGGTACTTAATGATTAACCAATTGGTTTATTACACATATCCCAGAGGGGACGTCTGTAGAGTAGATTCCCCCATTTACACAGAGGTGGGGACACATCCATGCAAATAGTTTTATTTTTATTTAATTTGATTTTTGATTTTTACCCTTCAGAGCGGGTGCTCTTAAAATACACATTCAGCACTTACTTTCACATTAGATACCCCAATAAAGGTAGCGCCACTTACCCCTATTTTTGTAAAAGATTCTCTAAGAGACCCATGGTAACTCTGGAGGAGCTGCAGAGATCCACAGCTCAGGTGGGAGAATCTGTCCACAGGACAACTATTAGTCGTGCTCTCCACAAATCTGGCCTTTATGGAAGAGTGTCAAGAAGAAAGCCATTGTTGAAAGAAAGCCATCAGAAATCCAGGTTGCAGTTTGCGAGAAGCCATGTGGGGGACACAGCAAACATGTGGAAGAAGGTGCTCAGGTCAGATGAGAACAAAATTTAACTTTTTGGCCTAAAAGCAAAACGCTATGTGTGGCAGAAAACTTACACTGCACATCACCATGAACACACCATCCCCACTGTGAAACATGGTGGTGGCAACATCATGTTGTGGGGATGCTTTTCTTCAGCAGGGACAGGGAAGCTGGTCAGAGTTGATGGGAAGATGGATGGAGCCAAATACAGGACAATCTTAGAAGAAAACCTGTTAGGGTCTGCAAATGACTTGAGACTGGGGTGGAGGTTCACCTTCTAGCAGGACAACGACCCTAAACGAGGTTCACCTTCTAGCAGGACAACGACCCTAAACATACAGCCAGAGCTACAATGGAATGGTTTAGATCAAAGCATATTCATGTGTTAGAATGGCCCAGTCACAGTCCAGACCTAAATCCAATTGAGAATCTGTGGCAAGACTTGAAAATTGCTGTTCACAGACTCTCTCCATCCAATCTGACAGAGCAGAATGGGCAAAGAAGAATGGGCAAAAATATCACTCTCTAGATGTGTAAAGCTGGTAGAGACATCCCCAAAAAGACTTGCAGCTGTAATTGCAGTGAAAGGCGGTTCTACAAAGTATTGACTCGGGGGGCTGAATACAAATGTACACCACACTTTTCACATATTCATTTGTGAAAAATGTTGAAAACCATTTCTCATTTTCCTTCCACTTCACAATGATGTGCCACTTCGTGTTGGTCTATCACATAAAATACAAATAAAATACATTTACGTTTCTGGTTGTAACAAGACAGTGCAGATCACATGCACCCTCCCAAGAAAAAAAAAAAAAAACTTTCTAGCAATACGCACCAAACTGAGCATATGCAGAGTGACGCCAAGGCTCTGTTCTATCAGGAGATGGATTGGGGACTGTGGAAGAAGGGGAGGGTCAGAGAAGACAGGATCAAACAGCCTTTTTCCACAATGCGCAGGATTAAACCGTTAGGTTCCACCGTGATTATAACAAGCATGCTTTACTGCATATACAGACTGATTTTACTGTTGCGGGTTTAGTAAGATTTTAAATGTAAACCCTAACTGTGACATTTTGTTTTTGAAAGCAGTGTGTATCAAAAAGAATTGCCATTTTGTTTTCTGTAATAAAATACCCGTTTTCACCCTTTTTTCATCCTTTGTGTAGCGGGTGCTAGCCGGCGTTTCTGCCCGCACTCTCCATCCCCCCTCCTGCACGGCGAGCAGTGACAGCAGGGCAATGGAGCCGCTCATCAGAGAGAGAGCAGCTGCAGGCTTTCTCCCCTCCCCTCCCCGCCCCCTCTCCTGATGCTGTGCTGGAGAGCGGTGTTGGACAGAACAGCCACCCACTCTGTTCCCCTCCCCACTGGCTGCAGCAAGGGGACCAATCACAAGGGGAGCATCATGGGACATGTAGTCCTGAGGACTGGCGGCCCTATTTGGGACCTTAAGGAGAAAACTACAGCCCCCAGCATCACCAGGGAGAGAGTCTGGAGCCCAGGAAGGAAGGAAGAGGCAGAGGGTGATTCAAGAAGGAGAGAGGACACGAGGCGGCCTGGCAGCACAAAGAGAGAAAAAGGAGGACGTAGGCCGGCCACCATTGAGCACAATGATTCAGCCCAGGGGTATAGCTCATCGATACAGTGCAAGGTACAGTGGTGCAGCACAGCCGTTCAGCGCTGCGGTGACAAGGATCGCTACCCATCGCATCATCCATTTCTCACAAGGTTGGTCTGGACCAGTCACAGACTGACAAACGGTAACCCTGCACACCTCTGCAACAGCCAGGAGCTTGAACAAGGACGTTGGTTTCTGGGAGGCCATGACATCCAAAGGATTGGTGAGTGGGCGGATGCCCAACCCCTTTCAGTCAGCACTAGACACTGTATGCAGACACCATTTCCAACTCAGCAGTCAGGAGACACTTGTTTGAAAGCCTCACAACTACAGAGGAACCACTACAGTCAGTTTGTTTGCCTACTTTAAATTACCGGTGTTCACTAATAACAAGGCCCCCCCAGTTACTAGCAGAGGACAGCAGGAATTTTCACATCAAAAGAAAAGTTAACATCTTCGAACTCTACCTGCATATTATATTTAAAGGAACCCTTTACTACCTAAAGCCCTGGTAACCCACACTGAGATCTCTTGCATGTAATTGCCCTAATGCAGTGGTCATCAACCCTGTCCTCAGGGCCCACTTACAGGCCAGGTTTTATGTATTACCTTGGGGAGATGCAGACTAGAATACTGCAATCACTGAGCAGCAAATGATATCACCTGTGATGTATTTCAGTTATCTTGCAAACCTGGCCTGTTAGTGGACCCTGAGGACAGGGTTGATGACCGCTGCCCAAAAGTATACGTTTATCTAATTTCCTCTTTGAAGATTAATAGTGTCTGTGGCTCAGAGGGAGTTGAAAAGTCAATAAACACACAGCAGCGCGGTGATCGGTGGTGAGCTGTGTGCCTCAGACACAGCGCATCACCAATCAGGGTAAAGAGCCGATGACGTAGGCTCTTTACCATGTGGTCAGCTGTGTCCAATCGGTTATTGCATTTCCTTTCCTCAGCGCTGTCAGTGTCTGCCCGCTTTCCAGTTACAGGGGACATTTACCTTGATAATCAGGGCACTGTTCATCAGTGCAGCCCCATCAGTGCAGCATATTAGCGTCCATCAGTGCAGCATATCAGTGCCCATCAGTGCAATATATCAGTGTCCATCAGTGCAGCACATCATTGCCCATCAGTGCAGCCTCATCAGTGCCAATTAGTACCCATCAATGCGGTCTAATCAGTGCCCATCAATGCAGCCTCATCAGTGCCCATCAATGCAGCCCCATCAGTGCAGCCTCATCAGTGCCCATTAGGGCAGCCTCATCAGTGCCCATTAATGCAGCCTATCGGTGCCCATCAATGCAGCCTATCAGTGCCCATCAGTTATTTGCAAGAAACGCAGAAATTTTTTTTTTTTTAATTTTTGGTATTTTTGCGTTTGTTTAGCAAAAAATAAAAAACCCAGTGGTGATTAAATAGGTCACTTTGTGTGAATAAAAAGATAAAATTTAGTTTGGGTACAGTGTTGCATGATTGTCATTTAAAGTGTGACAGCGCTGAAAGCTAAAGATTGGCCTGGGCAGGAATGGGGTGAAAGTGCCCGGTATTGAAGTGGTTAAGGTTCAACTGTGCTCTAAGTTGGTACTTATTCTAATCCTTAGTGTCGGTTCACACTGAGGCAGCACGACTTGCAGCGCGACTGCCTCAGGCGACCTGCACACGACAGCAGCGGCGACCAGCAAAACAAATTTTATATAGAAGTCAATGCAAGTCGCCTCAAGTCGCCCCCAAAGTAGTACAGGAACCTTTTTCTAAGTCGGAGCAACTTGCGTCGCTCCTATTAGAACGGTTCCATTGTACAGAGCGGGACGCGACTTGTCAGGCGGCTAAGTTGCCTGGCAAGCCGTCCCAGTGTGAACCGGCTCTTATCAAGCTTGTTTACCACTAAAGGGTGTGTGTCTATTTCATGGTAATAATCCACAGCCAGGATAAAGGTATTTCCCGCTCTTGTCCTTAACCACTTCAGCCCCGGAAGGTTTCACCCCCTTCATGACCAGGCCATTTTTTGCGATACCACATTGCGTTGTTTTAACCAACAATTGCGCGGTCGTGTGACGCTGTACCCAAATTAAAATTGATGTCCTTTTTTTTCCCCACAAACAGAGCTTTCTTTTGGTGGCATTTGATCACCTCTGCAGTTTTTATCTTTTGCACTATAAACAAAAAAAGAGCAACAATTTAAAAAAAAAAAAAAACAATATTTTTTACTTTCTGCTATAAAACACATCCAATAAAAAAAATCGAATTTCTTCATCAATTTAAGCCAATATGTATTCTGCTACATATTTTTGGTAAAAAAATCTCAATAAGCGTATATTGTGCAAAAGTTTTTGTGACTACAATGTATGGGATATTTTTATGGCATTTTTATTTATACTAGTAATGGCGGCGATCAGCGATTTTTAGCGGGACTGCGACATTGCAGCAGACAAATCAGACACTTTTTGGGGCCCAGTGACATTAATACAGTGATCAGTGCTAAAAAAAAATACACTGTCACTGTACTAATGACACTGGCAGGGAAGGAGTTAACATCAGGGCCGATCAAAGGGTTAGGTGTGCTCCTAGGGAGTGATTTCTACTGTGTGGGGGGGGGGTGGCTTAACTGGAGGAAAACAGAGATGCTTAGCAGAAACTCAAGTTCTCTATTTTCCTCTCTGACTTAACGGCGGTCTGCCTTGTTTACATAGGCAGACCGTCGTTCTGTCTCTCCAGTCAACGATCAGAGGGTCCCGACGGACATCGCATCCACCTGACCCGCTGATTGGCTCCCACTGTGTCCAATCACAGATGAGAAGGCCTGGCTCGCTGTCTCCGCTCTAATTCATCCTAAAGGTGTTCTGTCGGGTTGGTTGAGGTCAGGACAGTCAAGTTCCTGCAACCCAAACTCGCTCATCCATGTCTTTATGAACATTACTTGGTACTGGTCCAAATCATTTGGTGGAGGGGGGATTATGGTATGGGGTTGTTTTTCAGGGGTTGGGCTTGGCCCCTTAGTTCCAGTGAAGGAAACTCTTAAGGCCTCAGCATACCAAGACATTTTGTACAATTTCATGCTCCCAACTTTGTGGGAACAGTTTGGGGATGGCCCCTTCCTGTTCTAACATGACTGCATACCAGTGCACAAAGCAAGGTCCATAAAAGACATGGATGAGCGAGTTTGGAGGAACTTAACTGACCTGCACAGAGTCCTGACCTCAACTCGATAGAACACCTTTGGGATGAATTACAGTGCAGACCGCGGGCCAGGCATTCTTTTCCAACATCAGTGCCTGACCTCACAAATGCCCCTCTGGAAGAATGGTCAAACATTCCCATAGACACACTCCTAAACCTTGTGGACGGCCTTCCCAGAAGAGTTGAAGCTGTTATAACTGCAAAGGGTGGACCAACTCAATATTGAACCCTACAAACTAAGACTGGGATGCCATTAAAGTTGTGCGTGTAAAGGCAGGTGTCCCAGTACTTTTGACAATATAGTGTATATTGGATTTATTTATACTACTAAAGGTGGTAATCAGCGACTTAGAATGGGACTGCGATAGTATGGTGGGCAATCTGACATTGACGCTGGGGGGGAACCGACCAACTGCTACTGACATCACCTCTGATACTAATACAGTGATCAGTGCTAATACTATACACTGTCACTGTACTAAGGACACTGGTTGAGATGGGATTAACATCTAGGGCAATCAAGGAGTTAAATGTGTGCCTAACAATGTGTAATGTGTATATTATCTGCTGCTTTAACTAACAGATCTCTTTGTTTTTTATCCCTGCTTTGCAGGAATAAGAAACAGAGAGATAGTTCCCTCTGCACAAAGCCCTGTCTTGATTGTGACTTTAGGCTGGGATGCCATTAAAGTTCATGTACGTGTAATGGCCGGTGTCCCAATACTTTTGACAATATAGTATATATGCGAATCGGATGTGTTTTGCACTGCATCCGATTCGCGTAACCGGTTCACATATATGCAGGCTGGTCGCGGTGCAAATTATAATACACGGAGGAGTGCTGTCCAGAGGCACGGGAGCAAGAGTGAGGACAGCAGGAGCCAGAGGGCATGTCCCGGAGGTCTCCAGGAGAAGTCAGATGGGTGGGTTGGTGAGTGTGCAGTCTGGGAGGACTGTGGGATGTAGCCAGGAGGGCTAGTGAAAGGGGCTGCTGCAGCCAGATGGGCTGGCAGAGCCTGAATGGGTGGTGTTGGGACCAGGGACCACGGGGGGAAGTGCAGTGAAAGTGCTAGTGGTGTCACCCCATCGTTCTTAAGAATAGAGGCCCACGGTCCCTGCCTGTAAAGGGCTTTTGCTATAGACTTTATTAAGGGTAACACCACAGTGGATCTGCTGGCAAGTTTGTGCACAAGGAGGGAAAAGAGTGTATATAGACAGTGTATATAGTTGAAGTGTCCCTGAAGAAGTTTGTTCCAGTGCAGTGGGCATCCCATAATCATCCCATCCCCATCCAAGTTTTTTAACCCCTAAATAAAATACAAAAACAAAGTTGCTGAACTGTTTCTTGTCTCAAGTGTGCCTGTGGAAATTCGGTGTGTCTGGCAATGCATGGTAGGGGGAATCCCAGTTCATCTGTAGCCCCCTACATGGGGTGCACTACATACATTTGGCACAACCAGATGCCCTGCATCAGTAAAGAGGTCTCAACGAGACCTAAACATAGGGGAGGAGAAGGGCTACCTCACCCACTGAAATATTACACAGCCATGCATATGTCTTGACTGAGTCATAGACTGGTTTAAACACAGAGCCTTTAAACTCTGGGTATCCCTGGAGGAAGACTGCTCCCCGGTTCCACTCTTAGGCCTCTCTTGGGCAGGCCATGCAATTCCTGGATTCCTAATGAAACATCCTACAAAAGGTCCTATATTAAAAGAAATGAATAGATACTTTACCTTTCCATCGCCTCTGCACCCCATAATAGGACACCCATCCTTCGTTCCTGGTAGGTCAGATAGACTTTTCCGAGTCTGGGTTGCCAAGGGGCTATTTAGAGCTCAGGATTTTCTCCATCAACTCAACTGGACTGACTTCTCCTCACTGTCTGCAAATGCTGAAGCCCCACCCCTTGACACTTGGCGCTAAATACAATTGACAAACTTCTTACACTCTCTCCTGGCCCTGAGACATTTCACCCAGGAACTTACTCCGTACGAGAAGGCATGTCTTTCTGAGGGACCATCATGCCACATGCTGTCTCTCTCTTATCATACTTTGCGAGATACCCATTCTCAACTGGATCAAGATCACATCTCCAAATGGCGAGAGAACCTGGACATAACTTTTCTCAGATGAACAACGGGCTAGAATTCTCACTTTTGCGCATAAGGCCTCGATCAGTTTCAAGTACCAAGAAATATCTTACAAGATTGTCTCCGAATGCTACAGAATGCCTTCAGTGCTAGCTAGACTATTCCCTCACCCAAGAGTGATCTTTGCTGGACGTGTGGCACTCACAGAGGAACCCTCATACATTTTGTGAGTGTCCAGTACTTCAATTCTTTTGGCGTCCAGTTTTGGAAATCTTTCACCAAGTTACGGGTTTTAGCTTAGCTGGCAACCTGGCAGCAATACTCCTCTAACCCCAACGTCCTGTAAGAAATACAAGAGGTCCTTGCTGCTCCAGCTGCTGAACACAGCGAAGGTGTGTATCCCTAGCTCCTGGAAGAGTAGGTCCCCACTCCCCACCAACGCTGAAACAATGGTTTGCCAGAGTGAACCATATTTAAGAGATGAAGGAACTTACAGCAGCTATACAGGACAAGGTCTCTGATCAAAACAAAAAATGGTACTATTGAATGAGTTTCAATTCTCCTCTAGATATCAACAGTTACTTGGCAAAATTTAGTTTGAGATGCCAGGCCATCCTGCTTTGCAACAAATCCAGTTTGAGCTGTTCTGGTAACCTAGGAAATGTTCTAGATACTGATAATTTTCAGTTTCACCCTGTCCTTCCACTCGCCCCTTTTATTTTTTTTCTTTCCTCTTGCTATTATTGATGGTGTCCTTTGGGGGAAAGCCACAATACTATTTCTTTCTCTCCTTCACTTTGGTTTCTATTTTTCTCTGCTTTGAGGTACTGCCTCAGACACTCTATACCCCCCCCCCCCCGTGTCAAAAATATGGAAAAATGTTGGGTACCATCACACTGTTGCAAACTTTACAACAATGTATTTGGAATGATATTTTATCTATTCAGTTACGTCTCACTTGACATACGATGGTTGTCACCTTCATATCCTATGATGACTGTTCAAATTCTGGTTAACACTGTTTATAGTGGTTACTGCCATCCGTAGATGTGAAATTCAATATGTCTGCCTGTTGTGGATGTCGATGGATCAACTTCAGTACAACCAGCCTGCCCATAGATAGATCGAATCTCAGCTGGTTGCTGCTGAACCGGCCGAGATTCTATCCATTTATGGCCTTCTTTACTCTCCTTATCTTTAAAATCAAGACAGAAAGGTACATACAGAACATATGGTCCCACTAAACACATCTCTTAAGTTGGCCATAGATGGATAGAATTTTGAATGAAAATTCTTAGGAAAAGTCTTCAGGAAAAGCGTTTGGAAATTCTCAGAACATTCCTTTATTGTTTGAAAGATTTTGTTTGCTTTTAACATTTGACTTAGGTATGAATGGACCTTATCCAGGGCCGGCTCCAGCATAAAGCAGCCAAGGCGGTTGCCTGAGGGCGCCAGGAGAGGTCAGGAAAGACCTCCAGTTCAGCAACACACAGAGACCATCACCGCTGAACTGGAGGGCATGTAAAATGAGGGGGAGCCAGGGAAGAAGCCTGGCTGGAGCTGAGTGACACCAGGGGCATGGGCCAATGCCAGCAGAAGGCCCAGGATGATCACGAGTGTGGAACAGGTACCACCACGATCTCTCTCTATCCCATCTCTGTGGAAGGTAGGGCAAGCTATCTGCTTCTAGTCTTTTGGTGTCATAATCTGTCTGGCTGTGAATATTATTTTACCAGCCCTACCCTTCTGCCACAGTCTCTATGTCTTCTGCCATGCCCACAGTCTCTCGCTGTCTCTTCTGCCATGCCCGAAGTCTCTGTCTCTTCTGTCATGCCTGCAGTATGTGTCTCTTCTGCCATGCCCTCAGTCTCTCACTGTTTCTTCTGTCATGCCCACAGTCTCTCACTGTCCTTCTGCCATGTCCACAGTCTCTGTCTCTTCTGCCATGACCACAGTCTCTCACTGTCCTTCTGCAATGCCAGCAGTCTCTGACTGTCTCTTATGCCATGCCCGCAGTCTCTGGCTGTCTCTTGTATCATGTCTGCAGTTTCTGACCATCCCTAGTGCCATGTCCACAGTCTCTGATCATCTCATGTGCCATGTCTGCAGTGTCTTACCATCTAACCCTGTGCTGGGTTATATTAACCTGACCTTTATATAAATGGCGAAATATTTTTTTTTGTATTTTGTTATACCTTAAACATATTGCTAATCACACTAGTTGAATGTGCAATTAGCACAATATATAGCTTAAATACTGATATTTGCACTGTTTTGCACTGAAATTTGCCATTTTATGTACTTTTTTGAAGTGTCGGTAAAAAAAATATGGCTCTGTAAGTAAATTTCATGATTTTTTCCAGTGCAAATTTGGTGCTGTTTGTAAATTTTGGATACCCTCTCAGTAAATTTCACTTCAGGGGTTCATGTTCCTAAAAATAAAGTGAAAGTAAATCAGCAATTGATAATCTCAAAAATCCACATTTTGCTAGTGAAGAGATGTAAAAGACTGTCCAAAATAATGGTGGGGAAGTGTTAATCCCATATAAATGATAAAGACTTATTATTATAGTCCATATGTTGCATGGTGCAGCAGAAGTCTCTTCGGACGAAACGCGTCGGGTCTCCTTGCTGTACCCAGCCACCCACACCACGCTTATTTTTTTATCCTTTATTTTACTTGAATCAATTCTATTTTTAAACTAAGATTTTTATGGATTGTTTTGATGATCGTGATTGATCGAATAAATGCCAATTAAGAAATAATTTTCCGGATTTACACTATGTGGAGGTTCCTTGTCGTTGTTTTCTTTATGGTCCATGTATGCTGATGAAAACGGTGATCGTGCAGACCTACAGGACAGGCTCCGGGCTTCCCATTCAAGGAGGACGTCTTCTGGTGTATCATCCATCTTCATACTGTCATTTATCACAAGACAGTACAAGCCCGTTTGACTCACCGCCCATGGCTTGTGAGTCCACCGAAGTTGGTAAGAGTATTCTACCTTACATTTTCTGAGTCTCTGCGTTATAACGATATCTGCCTTGGGTCCCCTCTGAGTTGGAGCCTCTGTATTATAAGGATATCTGCCTTGGGTCCCCCGTTTCAACTGCACCATGCAACATATGGACTATAATAATAAGTCTTTATCATTTATATGGGATTAACACTTCCCCACCATTATTTTGGACAGTCTTTTACATCTCTTCACTAGCAAAATGTGGATTTTTGAGATTATCAATTGCTGATTTACTTTCACTTTATTTTTATGCACATTTGCACTTTTTTTCAAAAGAAAAAGCACTGCACTTTGTTTGTATCACACTGTCTGTGTATACACATATTTGGTTTTGGCCTGGTTGAGGTTACGGGCCACTTGAAATTGTGGTTCCACTTCTCCTTGTTCCAAAACCTTCTTTTCACTATATTTACCTTAGCGCTACACTTTTTTCTATATTTTCTACACGGTCCTAGTCGTTCTGTAGTGTTGGCAGCTTTTTCCACTTACTAGACAGGCGCGGTATTTTATTTATTTTATTTGGTTCATGTTCCTGACCCAGGAGCAACATTGACAGTTTCCCCGGCCATCAAGGCTTGGAAAGAATGTAATGCAGTGCGATGTACACTGCATTACATTCATGACTGAATGCATGGTAACATTGATGATGTAACATCAGCAGGCAAATAAAGTATATGCCATATAGGGGTTTGCATTGGGGAGGGAGGTAGCAGGAGGACGGTTGGGGGTCGGGGTGGGGGCAGCACCAAAATGCATCTTCGCCTAAGTAGACAAAAATACTTGCACTGGCCTTAACTTTACCAAATGAAAATCACATACACTGTTATAAATTTGTTCGTTAAAGAAAAAATTTCCATCCTGCTCCTTCAAATTTTCTTGTCAATGCACTTGAAAACAAACGTCGATTTGACCCCACTAATGCTTAGAAAAGCAAACAAACTTTCTTAGAACCTTATTTCCCCAAAAAATGTTCAATGTCCAGGTTTGGAAACCCCTCCACAGCATCATAGTATATCAGAAATCTCCCCGGGGCCAATAATGGTTCCACTATAGATGTATGATGATGATCACAGAATTACTCTTCTTCAGAAGAGGGGTGTTCACAAATATACTTTATCCAGATAGATTTCAGCACATGAAAACCACATGAAGCCCCAACTGATGAATCTACTCTAGGTGCTCCAAATAGGGGTAGAGAGATATGTATATGCGGTATATGTAGTGCAACCTTATGGCAGGATGTCTACCCACTTGCTGCCAAATCACGTACATGTACGTCATTTGACTTCAAGTGGTTATACCAGGATGCCTGCAGCTACAGGCATCATCATGGTATTATTTTTTTCCGGAGGTGAATGGGTTTCATGTAAAAGGCATTCAAGCCTCTATGAGCTCTACTGTCCCCCTAGGGTGCCTGGAATGAAGCCGGTGGTTCCACCGGCTTACCATAGAGTTCGTCGAGGACCGAAAGGTCCCAGATGAGCTCTGTGGTATAAGAAATAGGAAGCGACAAGCATTTCAGCACTTCCGGTTTCCCCCAGATGTAAACAGCGCCATTTTTAAATATTGAAAGCATCTGATCAGACCCATCTTGGTGTGATCAGATGTTTTTAGGGGCAAAGGTGACATCTGGAGTTTAATGTTTCTATAGATGTGGAAAACGTTACCATTATACATTTGTTATATATCATTTTCAAGTTATCAAAATCTGGAACAGGAGAAAATCTGTACAACATTTTCATTTGGTTGAATTAAATTGGTTGTCTAGTCTTGTTTACCTTCTGGAATCCCGAAAGTGTCAAGGTTAAAATTAGGTGGTGTGGTTGATATCATGAGATATGTTACGTATTGAGTTTAGGGGGATTATTTGGGTGAGAGCAACAGAGCGTTGTCAATCTATAATAGGAAGTGCCTGAGAAAGCATCTTCAAGGTAGAATCACCAGGGGTTATTTTAATGAAAGCTACAGATGTAAGAAGATTGAAGTGAACATTTAAGATCACATTAACATGTTAAAACTCATATGAGAATATAGTGGTTAAGTTTACATCTACTTTAAATATTCTCCTGGGTGTCTTTTCCCAAGTGAGAGTATATAGAAGGAAAACAGAGCAGTATATATAAATACATAGTTAGTCAGGTTGAAAAAACACACAAGTCCACCTAGTTCAACCAAAAAAAAAAACCTATACCCACAGTTGATCCAGAGGAAAGCAAAAACCCCCAGCAAAGCATGATCCAATTTTCTATCGCAGGGGAAAATATTCCTTCCTGATTCCCCGACAGGCAATTGGATTTTCCCTGGATCAACTTTACCTATAAATGTCAGTGGTTTTGACAAAGCACTTCTATAGTGTGAAACGCGTCAACCTATCTGTATTTCCTCTGCCTGTACCCATCCAGTGCTTTTAATATTTTTGCTTCCATAAAGACTTTGTACTTTACTGTCTGTGTGGGTGTGCTGCCGATCCGAAGATTCTCAGTTCCAAATGTCAGGACCCAGTTATATTATGTACATTTAGGAAAGAATCCAGGCCTTTTTTAAAGCAATCTACTGAGCTGGCCAGAACCACCTCTGGAGGAACTCTATTCTACATTTTCACAGCTCTTACTTTCAATATTTGGAGATGAAATCTCTTTTCCTCTAGTTGTAAAGAGTGCCCCCTTGTCCTCTGTGGTGGCCTTACAATGACTAACTCAACACCATGTTCACTATATGGACCCCTTATGTATTTGTGCATGTTGATCATATACCCCACTTAATCTCCTCTTCTCAAGAGAGAATAAATTCAGTTCCTCTAATCATTTCTCATAGCTGAGCTCCTCCATGCCTCTTATCAGTTTGGTTGCTCTTCTCTGCACTTACTCCAGTTCCCTGATATGCTTTTTGAGAACTGGTGCCAAAACTGAACTGCATATTCCAGATGAGGTGTTATTAATGATTTGTACAGGGGCAAAATTATATCTCCCTGTCATGGTTATGCAATAGAGTTTGTCGATCAGCATACCTGTCTCCATGTGTTCATCTCTAGAGACCAGCTGACCCTCACCTGACTTCTTTTGTAACCTCTCCTCTAAGCATGGCTCCACCCCAGGCCCTTTCAGGGAACCCTATATTAACCTGTGCACTGCAAGCCAGCAGTGCTGATCAACCATTGTCTGTGTGTACTTGCTGTGTTTCCTTCATCTGATTCCTGTTACCGACTTTGGCCTGTTCTTAACTATTCCTGTCTGCTCGTGACCCTGACCTTTGGCGTGTTCCCGACCATCCCTGTTTGCCTGTGACCCTGAACCTTGGCGTGTACTCTGTTGTCCTTGTCTGCTTGTGGCCCCGACCTTGGCTTGTCCCTTACTTTCCTTGTTGTTCCAGCCTGCTGCCTCCTTCCTCTTCTCCTGTAGTCTACCATGAGCGTGAGCTGTGAGACCCTGGGGGCCGCGACCTGGAGCCAGACTGCAGCGCAGTCCATCCTCACCATTAAAGGCTCTGGTGAACACCTGCTGGCTCTTAGACTCCGCGCCCTGGGGAATCTATGCTCTAGCTCCCAGTGGGATCTGTGTCAGTGATCCAGTAGACCTGCTTCCTGAACCTCCCAGGGTTCAATCCGCAGCAGTCAGCCGTAGGGTCCACTACCTTGCGGTGCACTCCTGATCCCAACAGTGTGCATCTGTCACCCAGCCTCTAGGTGACCTGACAGTTTGATCAGCCATGGACCCGGCAGTTGTGCCGCTACCCGCAGATGATCCGCTGCAGGGCTTAGTTCGTAGACTTGAGACCCAGGAATCGCATCAGACCCAAGTGATGCGATTCCTTCAGGATTTGGCATCCTGTTTGGAACAGGTTCAGGCCTCATTAGGACCCCCGGTTCAACAACCTCAACCGCTATCTGCTGCTGCACCTATCGCACCAGTCGCAGCCACACATTCATTACAACCGCCAGCTCCGGCCCGTTTCTCTGGAGACTCCAAGGCTTGCAGGGGGTTCCTTAGCCAGTGCACGATTCATTTTGAACTTCAGCCCCAAAACTTCCTGTCCGATCGGGCGAAAGTAGCCTATATTATATCCCTTCTATCCGGCGAGGCGCTAGCTTGGGCTGCCCCTCTGTGGGAACTGAATGATCCAGTGGTTTCTAGCCTGTCTGATTTCTTGAAACTTTTTCGGAATATCTTCGAGGAACCGGGTCGTGTCTCCTCAGCGGCTAGCGCTCTTTTACGTCTCCGTCAAGAGTCCGCTTCTGTGGGACAGTATGCTCTTCAGTTTCATATCCTCACAGCTGAATTGAGCTGGAATAATGAGGCCCTAGTTGCAACCTTTTTACATGGCCTCTCTGATAGAGTGAAGGATGAATTAGCAGGAAGATCGCTTCCTGCTGATCTGGACGGTGTCATCACCTTGTGTAACCAGATCGATATTCGCTTTCAGGAGAGGGCCCTGGAAAAAAGACGCCAGCACTCCCCGTTCCTTAGGCAGCTTGAGCTCCCAGTCCCTCCTCTTCGATCCGAGGAGGACCCCCTGCCCGCTGAGGAACCTATGCAGCTGGGCTGGACCAAGTTGTCTCCTGAAGAACGCGCTAGGCACAGAACTCTGGGCCTGTGCCTCTACTGTGGGGCCAAAGGTCATTTTCGTGACACTTGTTCTCTTCGCCCAGAAAAACGATTGGGGCTAATACATCTGGAAGGTGGAGTATTAGACCCTGAAGTATCACCTTCACTTTCTCGTCTTCTTCTTTCTGTGTTCCTTCATGTCGGCGCTTCCTCTCGTTCGGTCTCGGCACATCTGGATTCCGAAGCCGCTGGCAATTTCATGGACTGGGGAACTGCGTCTTCCATGAGACTTACCCTTTTGCCCCTTACTACACCTTTGGTGGTCTTGGCGATTGATGGCACTGTTCTCCCAGGAGGCCCTATTCGCTTCCAGACCCTCCCTGTTAAGATGTCGGTAGGGACACTCCACCAGTAGTGGATATCCTTCCTTGTCTTACCTAAGGCTTCGTCTCCTATCATAATAGGTCTTCCTTGGTTACGGCTCCATTCTCCACATGTTGACTGGACTGCTGGACAGATCTTGACTTGGGGTTCCTCCTGTTCCTCCTCCTGCCTACTCAAGGTTACCCCAAAAGAGAATACTCCTGTTGCCACCATACCAGTATCTTCTGCTCTTCCCGCTGCGTATAGCGATTTCTGGAATGTCTCCTGCAATAGTCGGGCTGAGGCACTCTCTGGGTCATGTGGTACTCTGGATGAGAAGCCTACCTGTGAACCTGAGCCGATCAGTCACTCCAGTTTGCATGGCCATTTCTCTTTGCCTGTCCCTGGACCCCCTTGGACACACACCCAGGCTGACTCGTCCACCAGTTCCACATTCGCTACGCCCTGCGATGCAATTCTGGTGGTCGCTGCACCTGGCAATGCTGTTCAGTCGGCCTCTGCACCAGTCCAGCCTATGCCCAGTGAGCTTCCTGCTTCTTGTTCAGGACCTTCTGTAACCTGGCCTCACCCTACTGCTACTACGTCCATTCAAACCTGTTTAAGAGGCTCAATCCATCCTTTGGATAGACTGCCTCATTCGGCCAGGTGGGGTTTTCAATCTTTTGTTCAGGGCTCTCTGCATTCTGTTTGTGTTTCAGCTATCCAGCTTAACTCTTGTGACACGTCACCTTTTAACCAACCTGACCTCAGGTATCCACTAACCTCTACCCAGTCTGATGGTTCTGTGTTGGATGTCCAGCACATCTTTAAGGGTCTGGGGGACCCTGCTCAGACTTCTGATGGTCTTCTCATGCCCTTACCCATTTCTAAAAAACCTTTAGTCTTCAATAAGTCCTTTCGTCCTCTCCTTACCTTGGTTCCGGCCTCTGAGGATAATCTAAAGTACGAGGTTAGTCAAGTTTTGGATTCCCGGCTCCGTAAATGCATTCTTCAGTACTTCGTACATTGGAAAGGGTTTGGTCCTGAGGAGAGGTCTGGGATCACTGCATCTGAGGTCTTTGCTCCTCGTCTATTGAGGAGGTTCCATCTGGAGTTTCCCTTTAGGCCTGGGCACAGGAGGGGGAGGTCTTAAGAGGGGGGGTACTGTCATGGTTATGCAATAGAGTTTGTCGATCAGCATACCTGTCTCCATGTGTTCATCTCTAGAGACCAGCTGACCCTCACCTGACTGCTTTTGTAACCTCTCCTCTAAGCATGGCCCCACCCCAGGCCCTATCAGGGAATCCTATATTAACCCGTGCACTGAAAGCCAGCAGTGCTGATCAACCATTGTGTGTTAGCCTCTGTGTGTACTTGCTGTGTTTCCTTCATCTGATTCCTGTTAATGACTTTGGCCTGTTCTTAACTATTATGTCTGCTCGTGACCCTGACCTTTGGCGTGTTCCCGACCATCCCTGTTTGCCTGTGACCCTGAACCTTGGCGTGTACTCTGTTGTCCTTGTCTGCTTGTGGCCCCGACCTTGGCTTGTCCCTTACTTTCCTTGTTGTTCCAGCCTGCTGCCTCCTTCCTCTTCTCCTGTAGTCTACCATGAGCGTGAGCTGTGAGACCCTGGGGGCCACGACCTGGAGCCAGACTGCAGCGCAGTCCATCCTTACCATTAAAGGCTCTGGTGAACACCTGCTGGCTCTTAGACTCCGCGCCCTGGGGTATCTTTGCTCTAGCTCCCAGTGGGATCTGTGTCAGTGATCCAGTAGACCTGCTTCCTGAACCTCCCAGGGTTCAATCTGCAGCAGCCAGCCGTAGGGTCCACTACCTTGCGGTGCACTCCTGATCCCAATGGTGTGCATCTGTCACCAAGCCTCTAGGTGACCTGACACTCCCTCTCTGGAGTCCTTACCTCTCTTAACCACTTCCAGCCCAAGGCTGACATGTGACGTCCTTGACTTTCAGTGGGAATATCTGAATGATGCCTGCAGCTACAAAGAAAAAAAAATTCAAGTGCCCCTGTCCCCGGTAGCTCGCGCACAGAAGCGAACGCACCTCTAAATCCCGTCCACATATGTAAACGCCGTTCAAACCACACATGTGAGGTATCGCCGCGTGCATTAGAGCAAGAGCAATAATTCTAGCACTAGACCTCCTCTGTAACTCTAAACTGGTAACCTGTAAAAAAATTTAAAGCGTTGCCTATGGAGATTTTTAAGTATGGAAGTGAGTGTGTGCAATTTTAAAACGTGACATGTTGGGTATCTATTTACTCGGCGTAACTTAATCTTTCACATTATACAAAAAAATTGGGCTATTTTTACTGTTTTAATATTTTTTAATACATGAAAAAAAACGCGTTTGAAAAATTGTTGCGCAAATACCATGCGACATAAAAAGTTGCAATGACCGTCATTTTATTCCCTAGGGTGTCTGCTAAAAAAAAAACCCAACATATAATGTTTGGGGGTTCTGAATAATTTTCTAGCAAAAAAAATTATGATTTTTACATGTAGGAGAGGAGTGCCAGAATAAGCCCGGTATGGAAGTGATTAATACAAGAAAGGACTTTGCTCGATTTGGAAACTGCAGCTTGGCATTGCATGCTATTATTAAGCTTATGATCTGCCAAAACCCCCAGATCCTTCTCCACCATTGATTCCCCCAGTTGTACTCCCTCTAGCATGTATGATGCATGCATATTCTTAGCCCCCAAGTGCATAACTTTACATTTATCAACATTAAACCTAATTTTCCACCTAGTTGCCCAATTAAACAGTGCATTGAGGTCGGCTTGTAAGTTGGAGACATCCTGTAAGGTCGTTATTCCACTGCATAGCTTGGTGTCATCTGCAAAGACTGAAATTGTACTTTTAATCCCAGACCCTATATCATTTATAAAGATATAAAAATATAAGGGTCCCAACACTGAACTTTGGGGTACACCACTGATAACCTTAGACCATTCAGAGTAAGAATCATTAACCACTACTCTCTGAATTAGTTTTTTTAGCCAGTTTTCTATCCATTTACAAACTGATCTTTCACAGCCTGTAGACTTTACCTTACGCATAACCCATGTGTAAGGAACTATGTCACACGCTTTTGTAAAAGTATACCACGTCCACAGTCCAAGGTTTTACTTACCTCCTCATAAAAAGGAATCAGGTTTGTTTGACAACTTTTGTCTTTCATGAATCCATGCTGTCTGCTGCTTAAAATATTTTTTTGCAACAAGAACTCCTCTGTGTGGGCTTTTATTAAACTCTCCAGTATCTTTCCGACTATAGAAGTTAAACTAACAGGTCTATAGTTACTTGGTAAAGACTTTGATCCCTTTTTAAATATGTGCACCACATTGGCCCTATGCCAATCTAGTGGTACCATTCCACTCATTAACTAAAAGTTAGAAACAATGGCTTTGAAATGACAGAGCTCAATTCTTTTACGATCCGTGGGTGGATGCCATCTGGTCCAGGTGCTTTATCCACCTTTATTCTGTCTAAATATTTCTGGACCATATCACTTTTGAGCCATTGTAGATCATTTGGGGCTGTGTCACTACCACCCCCATTATGGACATGAGCTCCCCCGTGCTCCTTTGTATACACAGAGGTGAAGAAAGTATTTAATACATTTGCCTTCTCTTTGTCCCCAGTCACCCACTCTAGATTATTTTGTAAAGGGCCTACATGCTCAGCCCGGACCTTTTTACTATTAATATATTTGAATAATTATTCGGGGTTTGTCCTGCTATCTTTTGCAATCAGTTGTTCGTTTAGAATTTTTGCGTCCCTCATTTCCTTTTTATATATTCTATTATATTCTTTGTAACATTTAAACGATGTTCCTTAATTTTTATATTTTTTAAAAGCTTTTTTCTTATTATTTATAGTTTTTTAACTTTGGCCGTGAGCTGCATAGGTTTTATTTTTAGCTTTTTAAACGTATTGCCCATGGGAATATACTTTGCAGTATATGTTCTGTAGTTCTTTCTATAACATTAATAATGACATTTTTCTGAGTTGCTCTTGGGTGGAAATACATTGACCTAGCTGCCAGTAGGAACTCATTCATGATTAATGTGTATAATGACCTTTCACTGTCCAGACGCTGAAGAAAAAATTGGTTTTATAACCTGCGACCTTGACTTTGTGAGAGGTATTACTTGATATGGGTGTCGCCGAACTCCAATATATTAGGAGGGTAGATTTGTTGTATGATGTGAACTATGTCATAGTGCAAAAATAATTTCCTGGTCCCAGTCTTTGGTTGCATTTGGTTGCCACTCCGCATATGGCATTCATTACTGTTGTTGTATGCACATGCATTGCATTTAGCTGGCAGGGAACTGCAGTTGGTACAGAAACCATCTTCTGTATACCCCCTTTCTGATTTCAGCTTACCTCCATGCTCTATACCAGATCTTTAATGCAGCCTTTCTCTGGTCACAGCAAACATTACATTGTAGTAGAGTCAGCAGGCTGATGGACAGACCAGACATCAGGCAAACTGATCCTAAACAGAGTCCTGCCTCCAGACAAGTAGACAGGGCAATGGATCCAAGCAATCATAGGTACATTCCAAGACCAGAACATTTAGACCGGCCTTTCTCAACCTTTCCAACACAGAGGAACCCTTGAAATAACTTTTCATTCTCAGGGAACACCTGCTAAAATGACTATAACTACAACTCATGTTAGATTAGGGGGTGGGAAGAATGCTCCTTACACTTGTGGTCATTGGGAAGAATTACCCCCTCATAGATAGCTAAAAAGATCAATGGTGTCAGTGGGAACTTATCTGAGAGGCAGAAACTCCTCATTGCTCAGGGAACCCCTAGCAACCTCTGGAGGAACCCTAGTTGAGCAACCTTGCTTAAGTGGCTCTTGCAGCACATCATGTGACAATACCAGCAGCTAAAGTTATGCGCCAATCTTGACTTTTCCTGTGAAAGTCACACATGGCCCCACCCGTACATTCTATGGGGATGATTTGCTAAAGGCAAATAGACTGTGCACTTTCCAAAGTGCACTTGCACTCTACAAGAGCAGTTGCTTCAGAGCTTAGTAAACGAGCAGAAGCTCTATTGACTTCCATCATCCAATCAAGTGCAAGCAAAAATGCATTTTTTACATTTTCATCCATTAAACCTACCCATCTGCTTAAAGTACCAATAGGGAGGCTCAGGACGTGACAGGGCCAGGCTCAGCTTTTACAGGTTTGTGTATAACTTCGGCTTATAGCTCTGACCCTCCTGATGGTTGTGATGCGTGGTTCTCACTGAAGATAACATTTTCTTAGTATTTTTATATTACATGTTTGATTGCCCAGATTTGTGGCAGATTTAATAAAAATTGTTCATGTTTATTGCTGTCAGACTCTACTACATAGGGCTCTGCCTTAAGCTAATACCTGGTGGGCCCTTGTGTCCTTCAATGACTCCGTACAGGGGCCCCTACCTGTGTTATTGCAATACATTTGAGACAGGTGTCTAAACAGAGGCATTAAAGGCTAAGTTTACCTTTGTTCCCCTTTTTTTTTTTTAATTCCAGCTCCCCTATGTACCAATATAGCATTAATGTACTTATTTTGCAAAAATAAAACAGCTTCCCATTAATTATACACCGGATAACCTCACTTTCTTCATAGCTGTTTAACCACCTCAATACCGGGCACTTTCACCCCCTTCCTGCCCAGGCCATTTTTTAGCTTTCAGCGCTGTCGCAATTTGAATGACAATTGCGCAGTCATACAACACTGTAACCCATTTATTTTTTTTAATCTTTTCTTCACACACATAGAGCTTTTTCTTTGGTGGTATTTAATAACTGCTGGGATTTTTATTTTTTACAACATTTTTTTTTTGTACTTTTTTTCAACCTTTAATAAAATAAATCTGTGCTGATTGTTTACTAAAACAGTGTTACATACATGTTAGGTAGGTGAATTAGTCATAGAGCAATAGCTCTATCATGCATATTGAAGTCGCTATATTTGGTCTGGGCATCTAGGCATTAATGACTTCTGTTCATGAAAGAAATAATCTCTTAGCCAATGAAAAGCTCAGTCAACTTGAAAAAAGTGAAACAGTGGTGAAAAGTTAGGAATTATCATAAACCGGGGAAGAGAAGTGTAGAACTATTCATGGGATTACTATGTAATCCATTCAATGCTAACCCATGGAGCCAATATTAAGAAAGGATAAATGTCAGGATTAGCACTTCATAAATTATTAATCCCACTCTGTCTCCTTGTAAGCCTGTCAGTGGTACATCTGTGTAAGAAATATAATGGAAGGAATTCACGCTACAAAGGATTTATAGAATGTAATAATTAAAAGAGTTACCGAAACATATTGAAGACAGACTCGGTTATTAAAATAGAGCAACTTTACCAAGCTATCAGAGTCGCCGGCTCCATAGACCTTGAACGTTGATGTCATTGGAGAAGGGGAATGAGGGAGAGCACTGTCAATTAATCAGTAAAGAATGATATTTACCAAGACTGTGTTACTTGTGGAATCACTGATTCATCCCAACAGGACCTGGCTCTTCAAACCAGAGAGGGGTAGAGAAGGCGCCACCTGAGTGTAGTATAAACAAATGATGTTTAATGACACCAGGTAAAAACACACTTACAGGATAAAAACATATAAAAGGCTCATCTGTATAGGTATGTGGTCCTCGGTGTTCCCTCTGATCCTGTGGTGGAACACACCACCAGAGGGAACACCGAGGACCACATACCTATACAGATGAGCCTTTTATATGTTTTAATCCTGTAAGTGTGTTTTTACCTGGTGTCATTAAACATCATTTGTTAATACTACACTCAGGTGGCGCTTCCTTCTCTACCCCTCTCTCATCCATCACAGAGCCAACTCTCTGAGGACAGCAGCCGCCTAGTCTACCAGTCTACTTTAACCATTACATTACCGGTTACCACTTAATCCTTCAACTTCCAGCCTGTCCCCTATGGACTAAGTTGCTCAGCCCTTTATATCTCCTGTTATATATGGACTTGTGTGTTTGCGCTTACAGTTGCCAATACTCTGTTTGGCTCTTCAAACCAGGCAAATGCCAACTCATGTCTACATTAGAAACACCAACCAAAACTTTTTGCTGTCCACAAATGTCGCTAAGTATTTTTTTAGGCTTGCAATGATAATCTGACACAAAAATACAAAAATTATATCAGACAGCAGCTGCTCCAAAGCCTTGAAGAAATGTGAGTTGTGTAACCCCAAAACACGTTGGTTATCAACCTAAATAAAAAGGATTTTACCGTGCTTGATCGTCTTTTTGATTGGTTACTTTGGTGGTCTATTGTCTATTGCATTTCGAGTTCTCATTCAAGGTTACTTTCTGGTTTGTAGGCACCTATGACCCAAACAGCAGTTTAATAACTACTCTTAATGTTGTTCAGATCCTACACTATTCATCCAGTAAGTATGAGCCTTAAAATATCTAGTAGTAGTTAGTCACAGTAAACTGGACTTGTTCTGCAAGGTGAACTTGTCTAAGCGACTTCCTAGCTTGTCCAAACCACTTCTTGGACAAGCTACAAAACGTCTTCAATATTAAAGAACAACAGTTAAAGGACAACTGTTGACTAGGGATGAGCCGAACACCCCCCTGTTCGGTTCGCACCAGAACATGCGAACAGGAAAAAAGTTCGCTGGAACACGCGAACACCGACACGAACATGAATAATCAAAAGTGCTAATTTTAAAGGCTTATATGCAAGTTATTGTCATAAAAAGTGTTTGGGGACCCGGGTCTTGCCCCAGGGGACATGGATCAATGCAAAAAAAAGTTTTAAAAACGGACGTTTTTTCAGGAGCAGTGATTTTAATAATGCTTAAAGTCAAACAATAAAAGTGTAATATCCCTTTAAATTTCGTACCTGGGGGGTGTCTATAGTATGCCTGTAAAGGGGCGCATGTTTCCCGTGTTTAGAACAGTCTGACAGCAAAATGACATTTCGAACGAAAAATTCCATTCAAAACTACCCGCGGCTATTGCATTGCCGACAATACACATAGAAGTTCATTGATAAAAACGGCATGGGAATTCAACACAGGGAAACCCCAAACCAAAATTAAAAAAAAAAAATGACGTGGGAGTCCCCCTAAATTCCATACCAGGCCCTTCAGGTCTGGTATGGATATTAAGGGGAAACCCGGCCAAAATGTAAAAAAAAAATGACGTGGGGTTCCCCCTAAATTCCATACCAGACCCTTCAGGTCTGGTATGGATTTTAAGCGGAACCCCGCACCAAAAAAAAAAAAAAAAAAACGGCGTGGGGTCCCCCCAAAAATCCATACCAGACCCTTATCCGAGCACGCAACCTGGCAGGCCGCAGGAAAAGAGGGGGGAACGAGAGTGTGGCCCCCCCCTCCTGAACCGTACCAGGCCACATGCCCTCAACATTGGGAGGGTGCTTTGGGGTAGCCCCCCAAAACACCTTGTCCCCATGTTGATGAGGACAAGGGCCTCATCCCCACAACCCTGGTCGGTTGTTGTGGGGGTCTGCGGGCGGGGGGCTTATCGGAATCTGGAAGCCCCCTTTAACAAGGGGACCCCCAGATCCCGGCCCCCCCCTGTGTGAAATGGTAAGGGGGTACTTACCACTACCATTTCACAAAAAAACTGTCAAAAATGTTAAAAATGACAAGAGACAGTTTTTGACAATTCCTTTATTTAAATGCTTCTTCTTTCTTCTATCTTCCTTCTTCTTCTTCTTCTGGTTCTTCTGGCTCTTCTGGTTCTTCCTCCGGCGTTCTCGTCCAGCATCTCCTCTGCGGCCTCTTCTATCTTCTTCTCCTCGGGCCGCTCCGCACCCATGGCATGGGGGGAGGCTCCCGCTGTGTGACGGCGTCTCCTCGTCTGATGGTTCTTAAATAACGGGGACGGGGCCACCCGGTGACCCCGCCCTCCTCTGACGCACGGTGACTTGACGGGACTTCCCTGTGACGTCACGGGGAATGCCACAGGGAAGTCCCGTCATGTCCCGTGCGTCAGAGGGGGCGGGGTCACCGGGTGGCCCCGCCCCCCATTATTTAAGAACCGTCAGACGAGGAGACGCCGTCACACAGCGGGAGCCTCCCTCCATGCCAGCATGGATGCGGAGCGGCCTGGAGAAGAAAATGAAGAAGAGAAGAAGATGAAGCAGAGAAGAAGATGAAGAAGAAGAGAAGAGAAGAGCGGGAGCCTCCCTCCATGCCAGCATGGATGCGGAGCGGCCTGGAGAAGGAAATGAAGAAGAGAAGAAGGAAGAAGAGAAGAGGATGAAGAAGAAGATGAAGAGAAGAGCGGGAGCCTCCCCCCATGCCATGGGTGCGGAGCGGCCCGAGGAGAAGAAGATAGAAGACGCCGCGGAGGAGATGCTGGACGAGAACGCCGGAGGAAGAACCAGAAGAGCCAGAAGAACCAGAAGAAGATGAAGGAAGATAGAAGAAAGAAGAAGCATTTAAATAAAGGAATTGTCAAAAAGTGTCTCTTGTCATTTTTAACATTTTTGACAGTTTTTTAGTGAAATGGTAGGGGTAAGTACCCCCTTACCATTTCACACAGGGGGGGGGCCGGGATCTGGGGGTTCCCTTGTTAAAGGGGGCTTCCAGATTCCGATAAGCCCCCCGCCCGCAGACCCCCACAACCACCGACCAGGGTTGTGGGGATGAGGCCCTTGTCCTCATCAACATGGGGACAAGGTGTTTTGAGGGCTTCCCCAAAGCACCCTCCCAATGTTAAGGGCATGTGGCCTGGTATGGTTCAGGAGGGGGGGCGCACTCTCATCCCCCCTCTTTTCCTGCGGCCTGCCAGGTTGCGTGCTCGGATAAGGATCTGGTATGGATTTTTGGGGGGACCCCACGCCGTTTTTTTTTTTTTTTTGGCGCAGGGTTCCCCTTAAAATCCATACCAGACCTGAAGGGTCTGGTATGGAATTTAGGGGGAACCCCACGTCATTTTTTTTTTAAATTTTGGCCGGGGTTCCCCTTAATATCCATACCAGACCTGAAGGGCCTGGTATGGAATTTAGGGGGACTCCCACGTCATTTTTTTTTTTAAATTTTGGTTCGAGGTTTCCCTGTGTTGAATTCCCATGCCGTTTTTATCAATGAACTTCTATGTGTATTGTCGGCAATGCAATAGCCGCGGGCAGTTTTAAATGGAATTTTTCCTTCGAAATGTCATTTTGCTGTCAGACTGTTCTAAACACGGGAAACATGCGCCCCTTTACAGGCATACTATAGAAACCCCCCAGCTACGAAATTTAAAGGGATATTACACTTTTATTGTTTGACTTTAAGCATTATTAAAATCACTGCTCCTGAAAAAACGGCCGTTTTTAAAAACTTTTTTTTGCATTGATCCATGTCCCCTGGGGCAGGACCCGGGTCCCCAAACATTTTTTATGACAATAACTTGCATATAAGCCTTTAAAATTAGCACTTTTGATTTCTCCCATAGACTTTTAAAGGGTGTTCTGCGGCATTCGAATTTGCCGCGAACACCCCAAATTGTTCGCTGTTCGGCGAACTTGCAAACAGCCAATGTTCGAGTCGAACATGAGTTTGACTCGAACTCGAAGCTCATCCCTACTGTTGACATACGATGACCTGGATAAATGAGAACCTTCACAGGCACTGAGGCCTAAATATACCTTAATATATAGGCTGCTACTGCTGACCATCTTTTGAAAATATGAGTTGCCTGGCTGTCTCTGACTCCAGTACACCCAGAAGAAGCATGGAGCAAAGCTTTAGAGTAAAGCCACCAAACTTGCTTGTTCCAGGTAGGTGTTGAAGCCTAAATACTGCTTGACTGCAGTGGCAGACTTCCTATTTCTTTTATGACAGGTTAGCTTTGAGGGGCCTTAGAACAAGTCTGATTATGGATTACTGAGATTATAGCAATGCATTTCTCCACAATACAGTGCATCCGAAAAGTATTCACAGCACTTCACTTTTTCCACATTTTGTTATGTTGCAGCCTTATTCCAAAATGGATTACATTCATTAATTTCCTCAACATTCTACAAACAATACCCCATAATGTCAATGTGAAGGAGGTTTGTTTGGAATCTTTGCAAATTTATTAAAAATAAAAAACTAAACAAAATCACATGTATTTTACAGCCTTTGCTCAATACTTTGTTGAAGCCCCTTTGGCACCAATTACAGCCTCTCTTTGAGTATGATGCTACAAGCTTGGCACACCTATTTTTAGGCAGTTTCTCTCAGTTCTTCTTTGCAGGACCTTTCAAGCTCCATCAGGTTGAATGGGGAGCGTCAGTGCACAGACATTTTCAGATCTCTCCAGAGATATTCAATTGGGTTCAAGTCTGGGCTCTGGCTGGGCCACTCAAGACCATTCACAGAGTTGTCCGTTGTCACTCCATTGTTATCTTGGCTTTGTGCTTAGGGTCGTTATCCTGTTGGAAGATGAACCTTCGCCCCAGTCTGAGGTCCAAAGTGCTCTGGAGCAGGTTTTCATCAAGGATGTCTCTGTACATTGCTGCATTCATCTTTCCCTCAATCCCGACTAGTCTCCCAGTTCTTGCCGCTGAAAAACATTCCCACAGCATGATGCTGCCACTGTAGTGATGGTATTGGCCAGGTGAGTGGTGCCTGGTTTCCTCCAGACATGACACTTGCCATTCAGGTCAAAGAATTCAATCTTTGTTTCATCAGACCAGAGAATTTTGTTTCTCATGGTCTGAGAGTCCTTCAGGTGCCTTTTGGCAAACTGCAGTTGGGCTGTCATGTGCCTTTTACTGAGGAGTATCTTCCGTCTGGCCACTCTACCATACAGACCTGATTGGTAGAGTCCTGCAGAGATGGTTGTTCTTCTGGAAGGTTCTCCTCTTTCCACAGAGAAACGCTGGAGCTCTGTCAGAGTGACCATCGGGTTCTTGGTCTCCTCCCTGACTAAGGCCCTTCTCCCCCAATTGCTCAGTTTGGCTGGGTGGCCTGCTCTAGGAAGAGTCATGGTGGTTTCAAACTTCTTCCATTTACGGATGATGGATGCCCCTGTGCTTAATGAGACCTTCAATGCTGGAGAAATTTTTCTATACCCTTCCCCAGATCTGTGTCTCAATACAATCCTGTCTCAAAGGTCTACAGACAATTCCTTGGACTTCATGGCTTGGTGCTCTGACATGCACTGTTAACTATGGGACCTTATATAGACAGGTGTGAGCCTTTCCAAATCATGTCCAATTAACTGAATTTACCACAGGTGGACTCCAATCAAGTTGTTGAAACTCAAGGATGATCATCTCAAGGATGATCAGTGGAAACAGGATCCACCTGAGCCAGTGTTGCCAACCATCAGTATTTTTACTGGCAGCCAGTAAAAAACAGGCAATTTTCTCCTGCCAGTAAATGCCAGTAAAAAGAAAAGGTTGCCAGTAAAAAATATGGCAGTGATGCTCGGCCCGGAGCCAGCCAAGACCATACGAGTGCCTGCTACAGTGTGTTCGGGCGGCTCTGGTGGAGGCGGTGCCTGAGCATGTCCTGTGATGTCATGGTGCAAGGGAGCCAAGCAGAGCGGCCAGAGCCTTGTGTGTGGGTCTGCGCAATGGGAGCAACACAGGCCAGTAGCGGGACCATCGGTGCTGTTTGGACTGGAGGGACCACCTGGCTTGGAGAGAGACTGTCACTGTGACTCAGGAGGGGACGTGTCGTGTCAGTAATCTGTACTGCTGCACACTGCTGTCAGTATCACTGTGAGAGTCAATTTCATGTGTGTGCTGTCCATTCTAATTTCTTGCCCTCCTGAGTCCTGTCCCTGAGCTACTTACTTACTATATCGAAAATAAAATAAGAAATATGTTTTTTGCCTTATTATCTACCTTAAATCAAATTGCTAATTACATATTGTACATGTTTGTAGCCTAAATAGTGAAATTTGTACTTAAAACTGTAATTTTGTAACTTTTGGAAATGCCAGTAAAAACTTGGCTGTGCCAGTAAATTATGGGTTGTTGTGTCAGTAAATTTCAATCTGTTAGGTTGGCAACACTGACCTGAGCTCAATTTTGATCATCATAGCAAAGGCTGTGAATACTTATGTACATGTGATTTTTTTTGTTTTTTATTTTTAACAAATTTGCAAAGATTTCAAACAAACTTCTTTCACATTGTCATTATGGGGTATTGTTTGTAGAATTTTGAGGAAACTGAACGTAATCCATTTTGGAATAAGGCTGTAACATAACTAAATGTGGAAAAAGTGAAGTGCTGTGAATACTTTCCGGATGCACTCATATTATACTGAATTGTAATAAAACGGCGTTAGCTTATGTAGGTTTATATACAGGATCTTAGGCTGGAAGTCATTTTTCAGGCACAGATAAATGGAATAAAGTCCTGACTACGTGAGACACCATGTCAAATTGTCCAGATCAATCAGGCACATTTATCTTACTTTAATCCTTCACAAATAAAAGATGTTGTGAGCTGAGGAAGAACACCAAGCTCTACACAGATTCATTTTTCTGTTGAATCTCCATTTTATTCTAACTCCATTTTGTCTCTACATATTGAGTCAGAGTTCACATGGGCCCCAAAATTAGAAGCCACCATCTTGTATTCCTTTCAGATCTGTTGACCTGGGGGCTCAGAATAATAGGGTGTACACACGGTCGGACTTTGTTCGGACATTCCGACAACAAAATCCTGGGATTTTTTCCGACGGATGTTGGCTCAAACTTGTCTTGCATACACACGGTCACACAAAGTTGTCAGAAAATCCGATTGTTCTCAACGTGGTGACGTAAAACACATACGTCGGGACTATAAACGGGGCAGTGGCCAATAGCTTTCATCTCTTTATTTATTCTGAGCATGCGTGGCACTTTGTCGGTCGGATTTGTGTACACACGATCGGAATTTCCGACAACAGATTTTGTTGTCGGAAAATTTTATCTCCTGCTGTCCAACTTTGTGTGTCGGAAAATCCGATGGAAAATGTCCGATGGAGCCCACACACGGTCGGAATTTCCGACAACACGCTCCGATCGGACATTTTCCATCGGAAAATCCGACCGTGTGTACGGGGCATTAGTGTTATTAAAAGTCTATCTCTTCTGAGAACACATGTATAATAGACATTTTATGAAAAAAGGATAACATTTAAAGGACAACTGCACATTTTGTATAATATATCAGTATTGTAACGAGCCTTGCACACATGAAATGTTGTACTTTTTTACGCTTGAACTCAGATATTGCAATCGTCTGCCTAGCTTAACTCTGTTGCTAATTTAGGGATGTAGTATTTTTGCTAAAAATTATTTTTTGCATTTCTGTGATAGCAGCCTGTCTGTGTGCCTGCTAGTGTTCTTCAGCTTGCTTCAGCTCAAACTAGAGAGGTGGTTCTCTGTGTTATGGATGCTTGGTGACTTGGCTTGGGGGCCTGCTGAACCGGCTGGGAAGGTATTAGGGCCCATTTATGCCAGACTTGTCCAGTGCAGTGTGTTACATGTGTTGTGTCCTACGTTAAGGCGTGTTGTATTAGTGCAGACAATTCATTTGAATGCAAAGGACCAAAAATTGCCCATGTAGCATTTCAGGCAGTGTCTGTCGGCAGGGTGCTTTGGGTTCCATTCAGAATGAATGAAAAAGCTTCAATAGCAGAGCACTAAAATAAACCAAAATAATGGTCGACTACATCATCATTACCCAAGCCTTCATACACAGGAAGTGCTCTCCTGTACTTTACAAGTCCTATTACCTAAGGAAACTCGCTCCGGTCAGCTCCTTTTAGCTTACCCCCTGCATCTGTTAGCCAGGTGTTGGAAATGCTGAGATTTAGAAACATTCACCTTTCTGCATTAGCAGTGATGAACCGAAGAGCCATACGTCCCTGGCATTACACACTTGCTGACAATATCCAATAAGAAAGCAAGATTTTGTTAATGTTCAAATGTTATCATAGGGGTGTGCACAGGGTGTGCAGTGTATGCCTGGGCACATCCTAATCACCAAGTGGACATTACATTACACTTACATAGTTACATAGTAGGTGAGGTCGAAAAAAGACACACGTCCATCAAGTCCAACCGATGTGTATGATTATATGTCAGTATTACATTGTATATCCCTGTATGTTGCGGTCGTTCAGGTGCTTATCTTATAGTTTATTGAAACTATCGATGCTCCCCGCTGAGACCACTGCCTGTGGAAGGGAATTCCACATCCTTGCCGCTCTTACAGTAAAGAACCCTCTATGTAGTTTAAGGTTAAACCTCTTTTCTTCTAATTTTAATGAGTGGCCACGAGTCTTGTTAAACTCCCTTTCGCGAAAAAGTTTTATCCCTATTGTGGGGTCACCAGTACGGTATTTGTAAATTGAAATCATATCCCCTCTCAAGCGTCTCTTCTCCAGAGAGAATAAGTTCAGTGCTTGCAATCTTTCCTCATAACTAATATCCTCCAGACCCTTTATTGACTTTGTTGCCCTTCTTTGTACTCGCTCCATTTCCAGTACATCCTTCCTGAGGACTGGTGCCCAGAACTGGACAGCATACACCAGGTGCGGCCGGACCAGAGTCTTGTAGAGCGGGAGAATTATCGTTTTATCACTAGAATTAATCCCCTTTTTAATGCATGCCAATATTCTGTTTGCTTTGTTAGCAGCAGCTTGGCATTGCATGCCATTGCTGAGCCTATCATCTACTAGGACCCCCAGGTTCTTTTCCATCCTAGATTTCCCCAGAAGTTATCCCCCCAGTGCATAGATTGCATTCATATTTTTGCCACCCTAATGCATTATTTTACATTTTTCTACATTGAACCTCATTTGCCATGTAGTTGTCCACCCCATTCATTTGTTCAGATCTTTTTGCAAGGTTTCCACATCCTGCGGAGAAGTTATTGCCCTACTTAGCTTAGTATTGTCTGCAAACACGGAGATTGAACTGTTTACCCCATCCCCTGGGTCGTTTATGAACAAATTAAACAGGATTGGTCCCAGCACAGAACCCTTGGGGACCCCACTACCCACCTCTGACCATTCCGAGTACTCCCCATTTATCACCACCCTCTGAAATCGCCCTTGTAGCCAGTTTTCAATCCATGTACTCACCCTATGGTCCATGCCAACGGACCTTATTTTGTACACTAAATGTTTATGGGGAACTGTGTCAAATGCTTTTGCAAAATCCAGATACACCACGTCTACGGGCCTTCCTTTATCTAGATGGCAACTCACCTCCTCATGGAAGGTTAATAGATTGGTTTGGCAAGAACGATTCTTCATGAATCCATGCTGATTACTGCTAATAATACCGTTCTCATTACTAAAATCTTGTATATAGTCCCTTATCATCCCCTCCAAGAGTTTACATACTATTGATGTTAGGCTTATTGGTCTGTAATTCCCAGGGATGTATTTTGGGCCTTTTTTAAATATTGGTGCTACATTGGCTTTTCTCCAATCAGCTGGTACCATTCCAGTCAGTAGACTGTCAGTAAAAATTAGGAACAATGGTCTGGCAATTACTTGACTGAGTTCCCTAAGTACCCTCGGGTGCAAGCCATCTGGTCCCAGTGATTTATTAATGTTAAGTTTTCCAAGTCTAATTTTAATTCTGTCCTCTGTTAACCATGCAGGAGCATCCTGTGATGTGTCATGAGGATAAATACTGCAGTTTTGGTTACTGAAGCCCCTCGATTCCCTTGTGAAGACTGAGAAGAATAAATTCAATACCTTTCGCCATCTCCCCATTCTTTTTTGACCAGATGTCCTTCCTCATTCTTTATGGGGCCATTACTGTTTACATACTTAAAGAATTTCTTGGGATTTTTTTTGCTCTCCTCCGCTATGTGTCTTCACATTATATCTTAGCCGTCCTTATTGCACCCTTACATTTCTTGTTGCATTCTTTATGAAGTCTAAATGCTGATGATGATCCCTCAATCCCTATTTTTTGAAGGCCTTCTCCTTTGCTTTTATATGCATTTTTACATTGAAGTTAAGCCATCCAGGACTTTTGTTTGTTCTTTTAAATTTATTACCCAATGGGATGCATTGGCTAATGTCCTTTTTTAATATGCTCTTAAAGCAAACTCATTCCTCCTCTGTGTTCTTTGTTCCTAAGATTTTATCCCAATTTATGCCTTCTAGCAAGGTTTGTAGTTTAGGGAAGTTGGCTCTTTTGAAATTCAGTGTCTTTATATTCCCCTTATGTTTTCTATTTGTGTGATTTATACTGAAACTAATTGACCTGTGATCGCTGTTACCTAAATTGCCCCGTATTTCCACATCCGTGATCAGGTCTGCATTGTTGGTAATCAGTAGATCCAGTAACGCTTTATTTCTAGTTGGTGAGTATACCATCTGACCCATAAAATTGTCCTGCAAGACATTTAAGAACTGGCGAGCCTTAGATGAATGCATGGTTCCCTCCGCCCAGTCTATGTCTGGATAATTAAAATCCCCCATTATGATAACACTTCCCATCCTTGCTGCTAATCCAAATTGTGATAGGAGATCTGTCTCCCCTTCCTCCCTCAATTTAGGGGGCCTATAGCATACTCCCAGTATTATTTTCCCTATTTTCCTTAGCTTCATCCCTTTGGAGCTCTACCCATAAGATTCCACCTCCTCCCTAGCCCCCTTAGTGATGTCATCTCTCACATTCACTTGTACATTATTCTCTATATATAGGCATACCCCTCCCTCTTTTTTACCCTCTCTATCCTTGCGATAAAGGGTATACCCTTGAATGGTTGGCAGCAAATCATGAGAGCTGTTGAACCAAGTTTCTGAAATTCCCACAAAATCCAAATCCTCCTCATATAACAGTATCTCTAGTTCACCCATCTTGTCCGCCAGGCTCCTGCACACATTAGCATAATTGCTCTGTGTGCAGGTGGGGAGATGGGAAATATCTCCCTCTTGCCAGCCCTGCCATAAGAGAAGTGCCTATATAAATATATGTCTATGTGGACACACACATGCAGGTGTGTTTGAGCTTTGGGGTGCACCCCCTAATGCAATAGGCTGCGCAAACCTATGAATGTTATCCATTCGTCTCATCCTGCCCACCAAATGGTTGATTGAGTTTCATCAGGTACATTAAAAGATGGGACTGCGCACAGGATAGTACTTCCTGTGTTCTCATTCCTCCACAGGAGCCTAGATGGTCACTTAGGGATGATGAAAGTGTCCACCTTTTTGGTTGATTTTAGCAACAAAGTTAAGTTGGGCCAACCATGGCAAAACCTTTGTTTATATGGGAAAAAAGTACAGCATTTATATTGCTGAATTGATAGGTGTGCAAGGTTCATTGCAATACTTACTTTAAAAATGCAGTTGTCCTTTAAGGCATACAGTATTGTACAAAATTCTTAGGCAGTTGTGGAAATAAAGGGGGTAAGTCAAAAATGCTTCCAAGAATAATATCATGAATAGTTTTTTTCATTAATCAATAAACTTCCTAGAAAGGGCTGCAGAGAGAAAATAGCATAACGAAAACCAATATTTGCTGTGACCACTCTTTGCCTGTAAAGCAGAACCAATTCTCTTGCGTACACCTGCATGTAGTTTCTGAAGGTACTTGTGTGGTAGGTTGTTTTGAGCTCTTTTTGATCTTGGAGAACTTGCCACTGTTCCACCACAGTTTTTGGCTGACTTACTTAATTCTGTCTCTGCAATTAATCCCAGAATGGTTTAATGTTGAGATCACCGCTGTGCATAGGGCAATCTATTTTGAGATTTCTTACTCCTCTGTTCGCTTTAGATAGTTCTTCATTATTTTGGACATGTGTTTGGGGTCATTGTAATGTTACAACCAGATGTCTCCCTGATGGCAATGCAAGATGAATAAGAAATTGCCTGCCTCTCTGTAGTGAGGGGTATCATCTGTGACCAAATACCCAACTCCATATGCAGATATGCAGCTACAAACCCCCACGTAATGTCCACCACTCTTCACTATTTCTTGCATGAACCAGTCACATTTTGGCTGAAATAGTGCATTTGTTAGAACTAGAAATGTAACATTTTTTTAACATTTTGACTCCAGAGCTTTTTGATTACAACTCTTCCATGAAGAACACGTCTAAAAAGAATTCCACAGACTGTAGATGGGTGTACCAGGTTCCCATCTCCTGATTTCTGTGATTGACCACTGAATTTCCAGGCCTCAACCTTGCCGACTGTGCTTCTGCAAAAGAGCTTGGATTGCACCTGTCTGCTGTGAAATATTTGCTTGGGAGAGACCTTGATGATGTACTGCACAATGACCACCTTCGTTTGTGTTCCTGTACTCACTTGTTGTCGTGTGAGATTTGCGACATCTGTTGCAACCTCAGATTTTTAGCATGGTTGTCCTTGTCCCCTCTCTACATAGCTGTTTATGTCTCAGGTAATCACTTTGGCTCAACCTGTAGAATATCTTATTGATCTATTGATTATATTTGATTTTTCAAGCTTTGAGCTTAATGCCCAATGAGATTTCATGTTTTTTTTTGTTTTTTTTAACGGGAAAGTATTCTGTTACTGTTATTTTCCTTCTTTAAAACTCAGCACCAGGCGAAAATTTCTGTTTCCACCCCTCACCCCCCATTCCATTCAAACATGTTTTTTTTTGTTTTTTTTTTACCTCGCTGGCACAGTTTCTGGGTGTGGGGGGCACAAACACTGCAGTGTCCACACTGGGATAACAGGGCACCCACTGAGCAAATTTCTGCAGGTTCCTGGTTTGTCCAATGCATAGCCAGCATTATTTATATAGCATCTGTTGACCCAAGGCATGTCCAACGATCATTGTATTCTCCTTGATTCAGAATAAAATGCTGAAGTTGGCCAAACACATTGCTATTTGATAGAGAAATCAAAACTTTTGGATTCAAGTTTTTCAAAATTGTAATTGCAATTGTAAGACATAAAATTGTGAATTAAAATTGCCCCTATGAGTAATGCTATGAGTAAGCACTTGGTGTAAGTGCGAAACGCGTCACCTATTTTTGTACCACCCCACAGTCGTGTTGTCTACCCCATGATCCTGTATCTTGAATAAAAAGACGGATTTATCCATTCCGGTGTGTGGCTGCCCAGGTCTTCTTGTTCTCTTCTACTAAAATTGCCCCTATCGTAAACCAGGTAGAAATATCAAATCTTGGTCAGTTGAATCAGTTGAACTTTTAAGCAGTAGATTGCATAATTTTCCTCTTGTTTATCTATGAAGTTCCTAGGCATCCTCTCCATCTAACCCTTTAAAGAATAATTTCATATGCCAAGAGGCAAGTATCACTTTCCCAAAATTACATGTTCCCATAGGAATCACGGTACCACGTTGTAAACCCTCCTTCCACAAAGTAAAACCTTGGTGGAGATAAGCAGGCCTTTATTAAATTAAGGCCTACAAGGCAGTTGAAGTGTATCTAGAGCCCACATATTTTGCTTTTGGGATGAAGTAGAGAAAGATTAAAACACAGTGTCAATAATTTAGAAATATAGTTAAGGTATATTTACATACAGTATAGATGTACTCTCACTGCATAAACATAAGGCAAAAGCAAGGGCAAAATGTCACCTAAGAACCTAAAAAAAAAACCTGACAAAAACCTCTACATGAAAATCTCTACATTTATTCTCTTTTCTTAGCAAGCTCTGGGTAGTACTCAGAGATATTTATGTGCAGTGTTAGCAGCATAATTAGTTTGAAATCAATCTTGTCTTCTCTTATCAGAAATGAGTTCAGAGCCTGGACAGATGTGAAGCCAGCGAAAGCAATGAAGGCCAAGGTCCCGTACAAGCCTCCAGAAGCGAGGGTAGCCCTTGAAACCAGTTACAATTCCCAGTTCAAGGGGGAATGCAACCTGCACGTAACCAGTAACAACAAGCTGATGGAGCGTAGGAGAATACGAAGTCTATACAGTGAGCCCAGCAAGGAACCAACAAAGGTGAGATGTTTCCTACAGCTAGTGTCTTTACACATTTTATAGCACTGGTAGCTGTTCACTGTAGGGAATAGGAAGGTGGTGGTACCAAGAGATGGGGCTGTGTTGGAAAAAGAGGGAAGTTTGTATTCAGTTATCATGGTAGTCTGCTTCTCCTGAAGGTCTCTGCTGGCTACGTGAATGGTTGGAAGAGAAAGGGACTTTGCATAAATAAGTTGGAACTTAGACTTGTTTTTAGGGTCCAAGGCATAAGAGGCTGAAACAATTCTGTTCCATGGTGCCAATGCTGCAAGTTTGTAAGCCTGCTATTAGATGCAAACTATTGATTGCACATAGAATGTTTAGATAAACCCACCCATCCAAGGTTGGAGTCTCTCAATGTTTATCCAATCTTTACATAACACAAGCTTCTACAGTTCGTATTTTTTATGCGAGTTGTCCTCTCCTGCTTAACTCTTGACAACTGGAAGAATAGCACCATTAAATAGGGTGGCACCGAAGGGAAATGCCATATTTGAATATAATAGATAAAATTAAAGTAAAAGGATGACATTAAATGGATATGAGAGTCACGTTTCTTCCTCTTAACTTGTTGCATAATTTACTGACACTTTAGTTCCTAATACACTTTTCCAGGGCATTTTTCTTAGAGAATAGGTGCAGGAACTTCCCCCTTCTGAGTCATTTCTTGTCTCTGCCCCTTGCCCACTTCCAAGCACCACCCCTTGGTTCCACCCCCTACCCAACTCCCAGTACCACCCCTTTTAGAGAATACACAACTAAGTATTATTTTGTGTTGATAAGCAATTTGTATGGAATTTGTTAATAACAAAAAGAAAAGCAGTAAAGTAGATCTCCCGCAGCCAGCAACAATAGACCCTTCCCAGCAACAACAGATTCCCCCAGCAACAACAGATTTCCCAGCCCAGCACCAATAGACTCTTCAGCAGCCAGCAACAATAGACTCCCTCCCTCAACAGTAGATCCCTTCCAGCAACAATTGAACCCCCAGCAACATGCGCTCAACCAGCAACAATAGATTCCTCACCAGCAACACGACCTGCCCAGCAATAATAGACTGTCACGGAAAAATAGATGCCCTCCAGCAACAATAGATTCCCCAGCAGCCAGGAATAACAGACCCCTCCTAACAGTAAATCTCTTCCAGCAACAATTGACCCCCCAGCAACATAAACCCTCTCCCACCAGAAACGATAATAGACCTCCCCAACAATAATAGACCACCATGAAAAAATAGATTTTCTTCAGGAACAATAGATCCCCCAGCAGCCAGCAACAATGGACCCTTCAGCACATCCCAGCACCCCTTGCCATTACATACATTCAGTGCTGGAGGTGACGGAACTGCGTTCCCCTCACATTCCCACTGAGAAAAAATCCTGCACTTCTCTATTAAAAATATCTGCCTGGATTTGACGTCTAGTGTAGAAGTATCTCATCTGTGTAAGAAAAGCGCACAAGTGGCAATGGAAAAATTATAAGGAAGATTAAAAACATAGGAATACTCTTGTATTTTTTTAGCTATTAATCTAACAGGTATTTGGGAAAGGTGAAGCCCCACCTTCTGAACCCTATAATCCTGTTCCTCAACTATACTTTTATACAAACCTTTCTCTGCCCCCCTTTAACACACAAGCTCTACCTCCTACACGTACCTCAGAAGCTGCAACCTAAGTTGGGCAGTGTCCTCCTGGTGCCCTCCTGGGTCAATGCACAGCCAGTTGTCCCTAGCCCCTAATGTAAAAGCCATTAACCTTGTAAGAAGACTTTTTTCTCTGAGAGCTTAAAGTGTAAGTCCACCTTTACATTAAATCTGTAAGGCAAACTTACGCTGGACCTTAACCTTCAATGAGATAGCTAGAATGGGCAGGCTTCCACAGCATAGAGAACAGGACAGTGGCCCGTGGACAGCTGAGACTAATATTGAGGTCATCTTACCATGTAAAATGTGGACCTAGGAAAGGTTTTATCCCACCCAAATCTCTACAAAGCCTCCAGGCTCCAGGACCCAGACAGAACTTATTATGGTTCTGAGAAAACAAACAGCTTTTCTCTGCATCATTCATAAACCCTAAAGCCCCGCATCTGTATAAGAGAAACCTAGGTGACACATACACATCATTCAACTAGTGCTTCATTATACACTTCTAACACTAACTCACGGTGGAGCTGCTGATTTTTAGCAGGCTGTTACCGTCACCTTTTTACCTGTAATCTCACCAGTACCGGGTCTAGGGTCCCGTTGAGCTTATTATCAGACAGTGTAGGCACCACTTGAGCTTATTATCAGACAGTGTAGGCACCAGTCACTTGAGTGCCTTTCCAATGCTTCAATGGGAGATAACTGGAAGAAGCAGCAGGAAAGAGGCAGAAGAAGAGCTGCAGGGAAGTCCAAATACCTTTTCTTGGTGTAGCACTAAGGAATTGAAATCTTTGGGATGAATGTATCCTCAGCTCAGGACTAAATCTTTGCATCCTCTGCCACAGGATGTAGTAGTTTTCGATGAACAGCAAACACAGTACCAGAACCTTTAAGCCAACCCGGCAGTACTTGTGCGGTAGAGTAGTTTAGGATGCGTCCTCCAATTGAGTCACCAGGCCGTTATTAAGACCAGCCTTGCATGGTCCCTTCCAAGATGGGTCCTCCCCTGGATCTTCCCGATTGTCCGGCTTCTTCCCGCAGGACAGACAGCACAGGACCATCCCAGCAAGAGCAGGCCCCAGACAGGCTTCTGGGTCTACCCACTCGGCTGCCGCAACGCAACCCTCCGGGCCGGAGGACCGCGAGGTAGAACTCACTAACACATACCTCTAGGCCAGGAGGGCCACGAGGTAAAGCTTCTTGAAACATGGCGTCTGTCCCATAAATACTCTCTCCCAGAATGCAACCCGGAGGACCACCTCCGCCGAGTTGTCTACGGGACAGAAGAGCACTCATATACTTCAGCTTGTTGCTTTCCAACACCGACCCATGGTGACAACGACACCCACAGGCAGAATGCGGAACTGCACGCAACACAGCCAAACGAGAACAGATGCTAATCTAACTATAAATTAAATCTGAACTATATACAGAACAGATGATCCACTAAATTTACCTAGAAGCGGTAGATTGAAAAATCTACCAGCGCTACACACTATATTACCTAAAGTACTGGAACGCCTGCCTTTACATGTACATGAACTTTAATGGCATCTCAGTCTTAGTCCATAGGGTTTAATATTGAGTTGGCCCACCCTTTACAGCTTCAACTCTTTTGGAAAGGCTTTCCACAAGGTTTAGGAGTGTGTCTATGGAAATGTTTGACCATTCTTCCAGAAGTGCATTTGTGAGGTCAGGCACTGATGTTGGACAAGAAGGCCTGGCTCATAGTCTCCGCTCTAATTCATCCCAAAGGTGTTCTATCGGGTTGAGGTGTAGGCCAGTCAAGTTCCTCCACCCCAAACTCGCTCATCCATGTCTTTATGGACCTTGCTTTGTGCACTGGTATGCAGTCATTTTGGAACAGGAAGGGGCCATCCCCAAACTGTTCCCACAAAGTTGGGAGCATAAAATTGTCTTGGTATGCTGACGCCTTAAAAGTTCCCTTCACTGGAACTAAGGGGCCAAGCCGAACCCCTGAAAAACAACCCCACACCATAATCCCCCCTCCACCAAATGATTTGGACCAGTGCACAAAGCAAGGTCCATAAAGACATGGATGACCCAGTTTGGGGTGGAGGAACTTCACTGGCCTGCACAGAGTCCTGACGTCAACCAGATAGAACACCTTTGGGATGAATTAGAGCGGAGACTGTGATCCAGGCCTTCTCGGCCAACATCAGTGCCTGACCTCACAAATGCTCTTCTGGAAGAATGGTCAAACATTCCCATAGACACACTCCTAAACCTTGTGGACAGCCTTCCATGAAGAGTTGAACTCAATATGGAACCCTATGGACTAAGACTGGGATGCCATTAAAGTTCCTACTCCATGTTGCTACACCATATAGCTTCATCCAAACAGGCAATCTTTATTATTTTTGGATATCCCCTTTAGGCTAGGATTCCACTATTGCGACCTGAAAGTCGTGCGATTCTGCCATGATTTTTTGCCGCGATTTTGATGCAACTTGAAACAATGCCTGTGTATTCCTGAGATCTATGAACCTCAAGTCACATCAAAGTGGGACCAAAGTAGTGCAGGGACTACTTTGAAGTCGCTGCAACTTGTCACACAGATATGAATGGTACTCATTGGAAATTATTATTATTATTATTATACAGTATTTATATAGCGCCAACAGTATACGTAGCGCTTTACAACTTGAGGGTAGACAGTACAAATACAATACACTTTGATACAGTAGGAATCAGAGGGCCCTGCTCCTTAGAGCTTACAATCTAAAAGGGAAGGTCAAGAGATACAGTTGTTAGGTGGGGGCCAGATAGGCTTCTCTGAAGAGATGAGTTTTCAGGGATCTTCTGAAAGTGGATAAAATCGGAGAAAATCAGGCGGATTGGGGTAGAGCATTCCAGAGGATGGGAGAGGCTCTGGAGAAGTCCTGAAGGCGAGCATGGGATGAGGTGACAAGGGAGTTTGAGAGCAGGAGGTCTTGGGAGGAGCGAAGAGAACGATTAGGCTGGTATTTTGTGACTAGCTTAGAGATGTAGCTGGGGGCCAGGTTGTGGATGGCTTTGTAAGTTACATAGTTACATAGTTACATAGTAGGTGAGGTTGAAAAAAGACACAAGTCCATCAAGTCCAACCTATGTGTGTGATTATGTGTCAGTATTGCATTGTATATCCCTGTATGTTGTGGTCATTCAGGTGCTTATCTAATAGTTTCTTGAAGCTATCAATGCTCCCCGCTGAGACCACCGCCTGTGGAAGGGAATTCCACATCCTTGCCGCTCTTACAGTAAAAGTTAGTAGTTATAGTTAGCATCTTGAATTTAATTCGGTGACTGAGTGGCAGCCAATGGAGGGATTGGCAGAGGGGTGTAGCAGACGCTGAGCGGTTTGTGAGGTGGATGAGCCTGGCAGCAGCGTTCATGACGGACTGAAGTGGGGATAGCCTATTTAGAGGTAAACCAATGAGGAGGGAGTTGCAGTAGTCGAGGCGGGAGATGACCAGGGAGTGGATTAGAAGCTTTGTGGTGACATTGGTTAGGAAGGGGCGTATCTTGGAGATGTTGCGGAGATTGAGGCGGCAAGCTTTGGATAGTGATAGAATGTGGGGTCGAAAGGTTAGTTCAGAGTCCAGGATTACACCTAGGACCTTGGCGTGGGGAGATGGGTTGATAGTTGAGCCGTGATCTTGACAGGGAAAGCAGGGGAAGTGGCACCTGGGGGAGGAAATATCATGAGCTCGGTTTTGGATAGGTTGAGTTTGAGGAAGTGATGTGACATCCAGGCTGATATGTCTACTAGTAAGTTGGTAATGCGTGAGGAGACAGATGGAGAGAGCTGGGGGGTGGAGAGATAGATTTGGGTGTCATCAGCGTAGAGATGATAATTAAAGCCGTGGGAGGCAATCAACTGACCCAAGGAGGTGGTGTAGATTGAGAAAAGGAGAGGTCCAAGAACAGAACCTTGGGGGACCCCAACGGAGAAAGGAAGGGGAAAGGAGGAAGTAGAGTTGTAAGTGACACTGAAGGAGCTGTGTGATAGGTAGGATGAGAACCAGCGAAGAGTACAGTCACGGAGACCAAAGGAGTGGAGTTTTTTGAGGAGGAGGGGGTGGTCCACTGTGTCAAAGGCAGCAGAGAGATCCAGGAGAAGTAGTACAGAATAGTGTCCATTGGCTTTAGCCATTAGTAGGTCATTCGAGAGTTTAAGGAGAGCAGTTTCCGTGGAGTGTTGAGGGCGAAAACCGGACTGAAGGGGATCAAGAAGTTTATTCACGGTCAGATGGTCGCTTAGTCAGTTGTAGACCAGTCTTTCAAGAAGTTTGGAGGAGAAGGAGAGTAAGGAGATGGGACGTAAGTTGTTGAGATTGGTGGGGTCCAGTGAGGGCTTTTTTAGTATGGGGGTGACTAGCGCATGTTTTAGAGAGTTTGGGAAGATGCCACAAGAGAGGGAGAGGTTGAAAATGTGAGTTAGAGAGTGTAGAATCGAGTCAGAGGGTGAGCGTAACATTTGCGAGGGAACAGGATCCTATCCAGGGGGCAGGTGGTTAGATGAGTGCTAGATAAAAGTTTAGCAACCTCAGTAATAGTAGCAGAAATCATGGGGTACGACTTGTCATGCGACTTTGCACTCCCAAGTCGTATGACAAGTCGCACAAGTGGAAACCGAGCCTTACAGGTGACCTGTGCTTTGCTTATGCAAAGCAAGAAACAGGTTAGTATTAAAGCTGAACTCCAGGGGTAATTTTAATGGCCTACTTGTACCAGCTTGTATATCTCATACCTAAGGGGTTGCTGGGCCGCCAAGTGAGCTACCCCCTGTGGTCAGTGCACAGAGAGGGGGGAGCTGCTCGGCACAAGGCTGGCAAGAGACCACACAGACGTCTCCTGGGTTCTTTTTATGATCGGAAGCCAGCAAGATGGGCTCCTGAATACGTGACCACAGCCAATCACAGTGACCATGTGATCTGGAAGTCCAAGTTAGGACCCACTTAAAGAGCCGTCGGGAAGTGGTAGGAAGGGGTTAAGACCTCTAGCTTAGGCATAGCTCCCAACTGTCCCTGATTTTGAGGGACTGTCCCTGATTTGGAGCAATGTCCCTCTGTCCCTCTTTCCTCCTCATTTGTCCCTCATTTGGTCTGATCTATATAGTTAATAGTATATAAAATGAACTTTTTATCTTTCAAAAAGTGTTTCCCAGTGCTAAACCTTCCAAATTCTAAATTGCTGCATTTGTAAATTTTAAAAGCCAACATAAAGGAATAGTAGAGGTAAAAAAAAAAGTCCTTGTGGATCCTTGTGGATTTCATTAAACTTTTTCTTGGTTAATTCTCCTTTAAGAGGGGCGTGGCAGGGGGGCATGTCCTATGCTTACATACATTTGCCAGTAGGTGTCCCTCATTCCCATCTCAAAATATTGGGAGGTATGCTTATGTCTAGCCTGTAATCCCATAGCCATCATTCTCACAAGGCGGATCCGCTGCCTCGGAGTCCGCCTCTGTCCGCCGGCTCAGTGGGAGATCTCTCCGTTGATCTCTGCTGAGCGGGGAGGGGCCTGTGGAGCGCCGCTGCCTCTCATGGAGAGATCGGACGTAAACGGACAGGCTGCTGTGATACAACTAGAAGCCTTTATTTAATTTCTGCAAAAAAAAAAACAAAAAAACTGAGCAGTGAATTTAAATGATACAGAAATACCGAAAAAATGTTCTGCTGAAATTCCAGGAAAGCGTAATTAAGTCTAAAGAGGGTAAATGGGACTTGTCAGCAGAATCCGCCACACCACTATTATTAGCTGCCTAACTGCAGCGTGGGGAAAATAAAATCGAATGTATACATCATAGGACAGAGCTAAGTTACACATCATTACCGATATCGGTGACCTTGTGTGGGATATTTGGATAAAGTGACCCTGTCCCCTGTTCTGAATAGGCATAAAGACCACAAAGAATGCATTTGTGCAGGAATATGGGAGTTCAGTAGAAATAGGTAAGAATTTATTATATCAATACATTCACTTACCTTGATTTGCTGGAAAATTCAGAAAAAACGACCTATCGCAAACCTTGATATAACAAGGGCATGCTTCCATCCCTGATTCATTTGTAAAGAAATAGGAAATAGAGGTGGGACTTTGCATGAAACATGTCATTGTGGGACCGGGTAGGGATAATATGTATGAATAAATTAAATACATTTTAATTTGATTTGATGTCATTAACCCCTGAGGGTAGTCCATGATTTTGTAAGCATAATAAATAAAATAATATATAATACAGATATAATCATAAAAGATTAACATAATAATTATAATAATAATAACTAGAAAAGCTACAATTTCTGGGGAAATTGTGTGAAGTGTTCTTGCCTCTACAACTGGAGTGGGCGCAGTAACTGGGTGGAGTGGCTGGAGTAAATGTGAAAAGTGTTAAAAAGCTTAATATTTTAAAAAGTGTAAATAGTAGTAAAAAAGTTGAAGCAGTCCCCTCGTTAGCTGAAAGAGCTGAACATTTTTTTCAAAAATTTTTTTTTTTTTTTTTTTCAAAAATGATTTTTTTTTCAAAAAATATATTTTTTTTTAATTATTTTTTTTTAATGATTTTTTGTTAATGATTTTTTTTTTCAAAATTTTTTTTTTTTTCAAAAATGATCCTTTTTTTAAAAAAATTTTTTTTTCAAAAATGATTTTTTTTTTCAAAAATGATTTTTTTTTTCAAAAATGTTTTTTTTTAAAAAAAAATATTTTTTTTAAATGATTTTTTTTTCAAAATGATTTTTTCTAAAAAAAATTTTTTTTCAAAAAAGATTTTTTTTTCAAAAATTATTTATTTTATTTTTTTTTCAAAAATTAAGTAAGAGGTACGTGTTTACTGAAAAATCAAGTAAATAAGGTAACTATTAATATATAGAACCATCTAATGGAACATTATTCTCCCTTGTCTGTACCTCTATCATGTGATTTATGTATTTCTGATTTGTACATTTATTGATTTATGCAATTGTATTAATCATGTCCATCGTTTGTTTGCATTAAATGTATTATTATTATTATTACGGTAATCTTTTATGATTATATCTGTATTATATATTATTTTACTTATTATGCTTTAAAAATCATGGACTACACTCAGGGGTTAATGACGTAAAAAAAAAAATTAATGTCCAAGCATACGCATTATTATACATTAATAATGTACGGTGCATTTTTGTAAAAGAGTCAGGGACTTCTCTTCCGCATTTCTCGTGTGCAGGGTGGCCCATCAAAATGAATGGGCTGCCCTACATGCGATGCACAGGAAAGAGCGTAAATAAATAATTTGGTGTCAGTGGAAGGAATAGTGCCCCATGATTGGTGTCATTAGAAGGTATAGTTCCCTCATCATTGGTATCAGTGGAAGGAATAGTGCCCCATGATTGGTATAAGTGGGAGGAATAGTGCCCCATGATTGGTATCAGTGGGCGGAATAGTACCCCTCATTGGTATCAGTGGGAGGAATAGTGCCCCATCATTGGTATCAGTGGGAGGAATAGTGCCCAATTGTTGATGCCAGAGGGGGAAATATTGCTATGTATCAGTGGAAGGAATAGTGCCCCATCATTGGTATCACTGGTAAATATAGTGCCCCATGATTGGTATCAGTGTGAGGAATAGTGCCCCATCATTGTTATCAGCAGGAGGAATAGTGCCCCATCATTGGTATCAGTAGAAGGAATAGGCTCCATCATTGGTGTCAGTGGAAGGAATAGTGCCCCAATATTGGCATAATTCGGAGGGATAGTGCCCCATCATTGGTACTAGTTGGAGTAATAGTGCCCCATCATTGTAATCCGTGGAAGGAATAGTGCCCCATCATTGGTACTAGTCGGAGGAATAGTGCCCCATCATTGTAATCTGTGGAAGGAATAGTGCCCCATGATTGGTATCAGTGGGAGGAATAGTGCCCCATCATTGGCATCAGTGGAAGGAATAGTGCCCCATGATTGGTATCAGTATGAGGAATAGTGCCCCATCATTGGTATCAGTGGGAAGAATTGTGCCCCATCATTGGTATGAGTGGCAGGTATAGTGCCCCATGATTGGTATCAGTGGGAGGAATAGTGCCCCATCATTGGTGTCAGTGGAAGGAATAGTGCCCCATCATTGGTGTCAGTGGAAGGAATAGTGCCCCATCATTGGTGTCAGTGGAAGGAATAGTGCCCCATCATTGGTGTCAGTGGAAGGAATACTGCCCCATCATTGGTGTCAGTGGAAGGAATAGTGCCCCATCATTGGTATCAGTGGGAGGAATAGTGCCCCATCATTGGCATCAGTGGTAGGAATAGTGCCCCATGATTGGTATCAGTATGAGGAATAGTGCCCCATCATTGGTATCAGTGGGAAGAATTGTGCCCCATCATTGGTATGAGTGGCAGGTATAGTGCCCCATGATTGGTATCAGTGGGAGGAATAGTGCCCCATCATTGGTGTCAGTGGAAGGAATAGTGCCCCATCATTGGCATCAGTGGAAGGAATAGTGCCCCATGATTGGTATCAGTATGAGGAATAGTGCCCCATCATTGGTGTCAGTGGAAAGAATAGTACCCCATCATTGGTGTCAGTGGAGGGAATAGTGCCCCATGATTGGTATGAGTGGGAGGAATAGTGCCCCATCATTGGTATCAGTGGAAGGAATAGTGCCCCATCATTGGTGTCAGTGGAAGGAATAGTGCCCCATCATTGGTGTCAGTGGAAGGAATAGTGCCCCATCATTGGTGTCAGTGGAAGGAATAGTGCCCCATCATTGGTGTCAGTGGAAAGAATAGTGCCCCATCATTGGTATCAGTGGAAGGAATAGTGCCCCATCATTGGTATCAGTGGAAAGAATAGTGCCCCATCATTGGTATCAGTGAAAGGAATAGTGCCCCATCATTGGTGTCAGTGGAAGGAATAGTGCCCCATGATTTGTATGAGTGGGAGGAATACTGCCCCATCATTGGTATCAGTGGGAGGAATAGTGCCTCATTGTTGGTGCCAGAGGGGGAAATATTGCTTTGTATCAGTGGCAGGAATAGTGCCCCATCATTGGTATCAGTGGGAGGAATAGTGCCCCATTGTTGGTGCCAGAGGGGGAAATATTGCTTTGTATCAGTAGCAGGAATAGTGCCTCAAGGGCTGGATAAAGACAAGCAAACATCTGGTCCCTGGCCACAGTTTGGAGACCACTGATTTAAATAAAGCATTTATGGACTACCCTCAGGGGTTAATTACGTCAAATCAAATGTCCTTTATTCATAGATATTATCCCTTCCCACAATGACATGTGTCATGTAAAGTCCCACTTCTATTTCCTATTTCTTTAGTTGATTTTCTGGAGCTGACGATTAACACTGGCAGACACATGTGTGGTCCACAGTCTTGTCTGAGCGAATGGCACCTGTATCCTGTTTTGGCAGATCACATATTCGATGGGTGTGCTCCAGTTTCATAACTGCATGTTCTTATACCCTGAAACCTTGTGGTTTCTTGTGTATCAGACTGGATAGTTTTTAGTCATATTGGTCAAATGCTCTTCTAGATATTATACCAAGATAATACATAAGAAAGGCATATTTTCTGTGACTTGGTGCCCATCATTTTCTATCCCTTGGGTTGGGCTGGCTAATTTTGAATTTTGGGCATTCAATATACACTATATTGTCATAAGTATTGGGACACCTGCCTTTACACACATGAATTTAAGGGCATCCCAGTCTTAGTCTGTAGGGTTCAATATTGAGTTGGCCCACCCTTTGCAGCTATAACAGCTTCAACTCTTCTGGGAAGGCTGTCCACAAGGTTTAGGAGTGTGTCTATGGG